>NC_089205.1:8447631-8532631 GCF_963930695.1 Labrus bergylta | reverse complement strand
CTTTTTTTTTTTAATTGCAAAGAAACATCTGCACTTTGAAAATTATAAGTCCCACCTCTGGCAAGGAAAAAAGCCAATCACAGTTTAGGATTTTTGGGTGGCTCCATGGAGTGGACACCCCTCTGGACACACCCCTGCACCTACACATTTACACAGTGATGGTAGATGTAAAAAAAGGCCTCTGTAAAGAATTACCTAATCACATTCATATGCTGCTGATAAAGCAGCAGGAGCAACTTGGAGTTAAGTGTCTCGCCCAAGGACACATCACACATGTGGCTGCAGGAGCTGGGGATTGAACCCTGAATCTTCCAATTGAGAGATGACTGACTCTACCACTGAGCCACAGCTGCCCCTAATGCCCCTAAGAGGAGGAGGAGGAGGAGGAGGAGGAGGAGGAGGAGAGGTCCAGTTACCTTTGGATTGAGCTTCAACCCGCCTCAAAATGTGCTTTTCCATGTCTGTTGGTTTTTGAGTCCTATAGGTATAAGTAGGATGCTTGTATCCTGTAACCATACTGTGCAGCTCTTTGGTCAGCTCTATCTGTGTTTAAATGTGCTTTAGAAATATATTTAATTTGATTTATGTGAATGAAAAACATAAACTTTCCTTACACTGGATACTCAGACTCACTGGAAATAAAACAGTCAGGGAGGGGAAAAAAACCCTGCTCATCACACAAGAGGTTTAATGCCGCCCCCTAGTGGTGAAAAGGGAAAACTTGCAGAGAAGAAATCTCGATTGCAGGACTGGTGAGTGCGATTCAAATGGATACTTTTTTCTTCATCTTTTGGCAGATATTTTTGCAATGCATGTTTTTGTTTACTGGGATTACCTCTTTTTGAGTTTTTGAGCTTTTTTACTTGGAACTATTTGGATTACTGAAGGGTTTCCTGGATTGAATTTTGGACATTAAAGCTGGACAATATTTTTTTTCCAATGCCAGTTTATTTTGGTTGATATTGGTGTTTAAATTGGCGATAAAGCGTACATTTAATTTTCTCCTGTTGTCTTTTTGAATTATTTACAGCTGACAGGGTGGCTCCCTGTTTCTTTACCAAATCCCTTCTTGTTTAGGTAACCAGGTTGTAGCATTAATTGCAGTAGATTCGAATTAAATAATATAACTTTTGCTTTAAAATTAAGCTGATTGTTTAACACACTGTATATACCGTCTATTGTTTGCAATAACTTATTTCAGCTGCAGCATTATGAGCAACAATCTCTCACTATTAAAATCCAGATTTCAGCTTTTGCTTACTTCCCAGAGTGTTAATGAAACAAATCATTCTTTGGCCTCTACTGAAGTGGAGTCCAAACAGGTTAAAAACTTTGATGATTTTAGCTGCAGGCCTCAGGTGTGTCTGATCCACTAAGAAATCGTTGAGGTCATTTAAGCTTCTCATAAAAATGTGTGTCAGATGGTCATTCTGTGCACCTCAGGTCTGTTCCTCTTCTTTACAATCCTTTGTGATCTTCTCCTTCGTCTGCTGAACACAGAGTCCATCCTCCTGTTCGCTGCTTTTTACATCCTGCTGATTAAAGTCTGATGCTGGAGGGGACACCTGGGACTCTTCCTCGGTTCCTCTGCCTCTGTTCTCATCTTCTTTCACGGTGAGCAGAGCCTCTGTGGAGCTTTCCGTCTGCTGCTGTGACTCGCCTTTATCGACAGAAGCATCTCTTTTCACACTTTCCTCTTCATTCCTGGTTTCTGTCTGTGAGTTTTGGGCACCTTTCCCCCGGCACGGCATTCTACGAATAGTCCGTCGGTTCTTGCTGCGGCGTGATTGGTTGCAGTGCAGGGTGCGCCTGCGATGCCATTGATTCAGGGAGTGCTGGGCTTCCACGCTGAGCTGACGGGCAGCCAATCGTGGCTGGAAGCTGCTGATGTAGTACAGAGACGCATACAGGGTTGTGAGGTAGTAGCCACCTGTTGATACGGGGAATGCAGAGAGGGATGTGTCATTTTAATCAACAGGATATAAATTCAATGATTGGATTTATTAACTGGTGGAGAATCTAAAACATTCATAGATCTAACAAAAAGTTCTTCTTCTGTCTGTTAGTTTCAAACTCCTGATTTTCTTTGTTTAGTTGCTGAATATTCGAGCACATCAGTCTAAGCCTATTACAGCTTCAAAGTTTCTTATTCCGCTTGTGTCAACCAAAACAGCTGATTTTTCCCCTAGTCTGATAGGGCTTTCACACTTGCAGAAAACTCCTGACAAACTCCTGATATCTGCAGGAGGAGCTGCATGTGCGAACGCAGAGTTTCTGTCAGGAGGATTTCAGGAGCATCCCTCCTGACATTGTCTAGTAATTTTCAGGAGTGCAGATGTGAAAACAGCTGCAGCCTGTAAATAAACATGGACGAAGCCTGAGGGACTTCACCCATTAGTGACTGCAGGGGGCTTTGGATGGCGGTCTCCATGCTGGAAATCCTGTCTCCACCTAACTTTAAGTCCAACTAACACCAGGTGAAGAGGTGGAGCTGAGGCAGATTTTGAGCTTCCTGACAAACAGCTATCATGCCCCCATCAGTCAGCCACAGGCCTAATTATGAATTATTAATTCGTAAATAGGCTCAGTCAAAAAACATAATTGTTTTCCAATCTCGATCAACAAAGATGGCAACTGATGAATCAGCCAGTCTGTGCTTTAGGATCTGATTTGCCTTACCCTCTCCCTGCAGCTGTGTGGGGTCCAGCAGCTCCATCATGTAATCTGTGTCTATCTGTAAGGTGACCAGGTTGCTACGGAGCAGCACCCACGTCAGGCAGGGGAGGAAATCATCTGCTCCAAACACTGAACCTGCAGGGGAGGAGAGTTCAGGTCAACATATTTGGAGATTTGTGAGCTCACCCGCAGCCACCCTGACACTGCAGTGCATGCGTGAAAGGAGCTTTCAAAGTATAAATCATTTTACAGAAAGGCCTGGCTACCTGAGTTAGAATTAGCACTCATGCTGTGATAGATGCTTTTGCAGACTTTGAGCAGGATCTGGACCTTCTTGTTCGGGGAGTAGACCTCATGCATGCTCGTCCACCTCTGCTGGATCCGCTCCAGGCTGAGGGAGTCGGGCACTCCGACCCCTGACGATCCCCCAAGCTCCTCCATCTCTTTCTTTTCCAGCACACGCAAGTTGTTCTGGAGACGCTCAAAAGTGAGGTCATCAGTCCGAGAAGCGAGAATGCAGGAGTAGAGGTGTGCAGAGACGGGCTTCAGGGCCACCTTGTGGATAGAGAGCTCCACCAGGGAGTCTAGAGGGGGAACAAAAGGTAATGGAGGAGTAAATCAATATTGATCTACAGAGTATATTATAGTTTTCTACGGTCAAATCACATGACTCACCTATCTCTGAGTCATTGAAGTCAGTCATGCTGTCCAACAATGCCTGGATTTCTGTGTAATCTAACAGTGTCTCCCTCAGTGATGTCAGAGATGACCTCACTTCCTGTAAGAACTCTGACCCCATCACCCCGGTGGGACAAACCCCTCTCTTCAGTGTTGTCTCCACAAATCCTTTCACAGCTTCTGAAAACGCAGCGCCTTTCCGCTCGCTCAGCTCTTGCACACGATTGGTCAGTCTTTTCTTCTGACTCACCAGCCCACCGAGAGCCTGACCCACCGCTGAGAGACGATTTATGACCTTGTCAGCCAACCAGTGCGCCGACTGGTGATGTGGGATGGGGCTGGGCGTTTGGCAGTCCTGCTCTTCCTCCATGCTGCTGATGGACAGAGAGTCGAGCTCCAGCGACGGTGGGTGGAGCAAAGAGGAAGGTCTGGGTGGAGGCAGCCAGACGCCATCTTCGATCCATGACACCCTGTGAGGAGACTGAGGCACGGGGCTGCCATGGGGCTGCAACTCAAATGATGTGCGGTTTGAACCCCCTGGGGTGGAGGGAGTGGAAAAAGGGAGACTCTCTGTGCTCGCTCTGTGAGGAAGGCTGCAGCCAGAATCTCTGCTGGACCTTCTGAGAACAACACCTGCCGGAGCTGCTGGTGTTGATGGGGTTAGTGGGCAATCTGGCAAATCCGCTGACTTGGCTCTGATTGGACCTGAACAAGGAAAACATGGATCATGAATAGAGATGTTCTGATACTGATACCAGTAAAGGAAATTCCTCTGTGACTGATTTGAACATGGGATCAGGTAACAGCAAGTTTTCCAGTCTGTGCACGCTTCTCAACTAACTCTTGACAAAAAGTGAATAAGAGCGGTTTACTTTTACGAGCTTTGGAACTCATGAGCTGGGCGTTTAGATGTGAGGCAGCTCAATGTGTGCAGCACTGAAGTCCATCATATTGCATTGTATCCCCCAAATTGCAACTCTGCTGACCAGCCCTCTAAAATAGGAATATACGTTTTTGAATAAGCTCTCAGGTCATGTATCAAAGAAACACATTCTCACCAGAACTCTCCATATAGGCGGCAGAGGACTCCTGGTCCAACGAAATTGTTCTTTTACTTCGTAGCCCCGCCCCCGCCCAGGTCCTGGTGGTGCTGAGGCGTCGCACTTGTTTGTAATGTGGCGGCTGCGTGAGCCAATCATCTCCATGTTCGCAAAGGTAGAGAGGGTTGATGATGCACAGGGCCCCGTTTGTGGAGGTCAGCTGAGGGAACAAAGACAAACATATGCAGTTTGTTCTTGATGTGCACGATAACAATGTTTTTTAACATTGTCCAGTATTGTGGTGACAAAATAACGTACCAAAAATAAAGATAGAGCATGTATGTAAGCAATATTTTGTATGTGCATATGTCTTAAATACAGTCTCACTCCTAACTCTGCCAACAAAACAGCCTGCACTGATAGTTTGGCTTCACTGTATATAACGCCGTCCATCTTTATATAAAGTCAATGGTCAACACACAAAAACCACATGGTTAGGTTTAGGGCATAGATGAGGTTTGGGTTCGAATAAGTCTTAACGCACAGTCACTACTGTCGTGACTGTTATCAATATATTTTTGAAAAATAAGTCATCATAGGGAGGGGGGCGGGGGCTGAATAAAAGTCCTGACCATCCATCTCCCCACAAATACCTCCACTTTGTTCTTTCCCAAAAGACGTATCTAAACATTAAGCCAAAAAAAACATGTTTGTGTTTCTGCTGTATAGGGTCTGTTTTGCAAAGTAGTTTTGGTGGTAAAACATCCATCCATCCATCCACGTTACCCGAACTGGCCGCATTCACCCGATTTAAAAAAAAAAAAAAATTTATTCAAGAAGAGTAATGCTCATATACAGTCAGGTAAACAAAAACAGTATCACAATGTAAATCAAGTAAAAGACAGATTGAATAACTAAATAACATACAGTACATAAAGGAAAGTACAAATGAAAGACAGTAATATACAGAATATAAAGTAAAATAAACCAATAAAGACACATTTAAATAGTGAAATCATTATTTAAATAGAGGGGGAAAGGTTTTATAATAATGCAGACATTTGTTATATTTTCTGTTGTTAATTTAAAGTAGCGATTTCAGTCGGGACTTTAACTCTAGATTAAAAATTAATTCAATTAATCCATGCTGGTTTTTTTGATTTGGAGGCAGATGTGAAGTGATGATTTACGTTTAATTCCGCACAGCATTGTGGGTGGTAAAATACAATTCATTTCCTGAAAGGATGCATCCGATCCATACTGCATGAAACCCGGAAGTTAGTATCCATACTGAAATGTTCAGTATACTGAGGTGGACCCAAAATCTGCATACTGAATGACCACGAAAGTTCAGTATACTGAAACTCCATACTGAATAGTACGTACTGCATACTGAACTGTGACTATTCGGAAAGGGTCTGGGTCTGCCCCGGGGTCTCCCAGTTAGGCATGGCCAGAAAACCTCTAAAGGGAGGCGTCCAGGAGGCATCCTTAACAGGTGCCCAAACCACCTCAACTGGCTCCTTTCGATGCAATGGAGCAGCGGCTCTACTCCGAGCTCCTCACCCTCTCTCTAAGGCTGAGCCCAGCCACACTGGTAAATCATCATTCCTCCTTTTTGAACATCAACACTTGATCTGTTTTCAGTGAAACAAACAAGTTTTTGTTTCTCAGTCTTCTTTGCGCACACACACACACACGCACGCAGCTTACCTGTATGGAGCACATCATTTTGCCTGGCTCCCTGTCGGACATTTCATCAGTGTGTTGCTCAACTGGTGTGTGAAGCCAAGTTTCTGCATCAGAGAGTTAGTGTTAAACAAGTGAAGCTCCTGACAAATATCTCTCTCTTTGGTTCTGATATGAAAAAGAAAGTCAACAGATTGAAAATTAAAACTCACCTGGTTGAAGCTCAGAGAGAAGATCTTTGTTCTTGTCAGAAACGCTGTAGATCCAACGAGGAATGGAAAGACAAACAAGCAGCACATCCCTGATAAAAAAAAAAAATCAAATAAACACGCTCAGCAGACGTTTGCATGGACTCTAAAAGAGCTCAAACATGAGCTGGTTAGGTTTCACTAAAACCAGACCGCAAAAAACAAAATGTCTGAACAGAGTTAAACACTGTGAGCACTGGGAAAACACTCGTGTTGAAGCTGTTAACCAAAGTTTACTAGTTTGCTCTTCCTGTACATACTCAACACTGGAGAGCAGCTTGTTGTCATTTCCCACTTTTCTTTATTTTAACATTTCATCACTTTTTCCATCATTTTTGAAGTGTAGGTTTGTCCTCTAACCTCTCCAAAAGCTCCAGAACAGTTCATCACGCACACAGACTAGATCCAAAAAATAAATCCAGTGACATCGGGATGTTTAAAGCTGCTCATAGATCTAATGCAAATAAATGTGTGTAGTGGCTTGAATGCCCTGAGCCTGTGGTCAATGATGGTGACCATAGACTGTAAATATTAATGGACAAAGCCTGAGTGATGTCACCCGTCACACACCTGAGGCCCTGCAGACAGCCTCTAGTGGACACTTGAGGAACTGCAGGATTTTGCACTTCGCGTTGGCTTCATTTCTCAACACTAGAAGTTGCCGCTTGGCTGTAACCTGTCTGCTGTCTGCACACTAACTTACAGGCCTGCGCCTCACCCCCTGCAGAGGCTGAGCACTAACAATGTATAACACATTCAATGCAGAAAAAATGAACAAACAATGCAAGTAAAATGCACTTAAATGCAGCTCCTACATTCTTCTTTCTTACAATAGTTTATATACTTGAGATCCACAAGAATAAACTGCAAACATATTTAAAATGTAGCTTTATGTTAAATATCTGCATCAGAGATACATCGGGTCCTTACCTGGTCAGAGAGTAGAAGAGCACGAGCTGAGCGAGGTCAGCGAAACAGAGACGAGACTCAGACAGCTGAAACACTGACAGAGAGAGAAAGAGAGAGGGGGGGTGGGGGGGGAGGCAGAGTTACAGTCAAGATGTGTCAGAAAATACTCTCCTGGAAACTACAGCTTCAACCAGGAAGATTCAAAGGGGACTTCTAAATAAGAGAAGTGTGACTGTGTCATCTAGTTTTATTTTCACGCCAGCTTCACTAGCCTTTAGACTTTTATTTCCTGATGCTGTGCAGTTACTGGTGCTGAGCACGTTTCCTCCGGTCTGAAGGGTCTCTGGTGACGTCAGCTGAGGTTGCTACAGTTCACACTTTTTGTACTTCAGAAGTCCAGAGGTTGTAAAAAGACTCTGACAAAATAAAAGTACAAACTGAAGAGAGATATAGTACAAAGCTCTCTGGAGGACATTTTTACGAACTGTGTCCGTGCAAATATCGATTTATCGGCCGATATCTTTCTTGGATCCATCTTCAATCTTTATAGATAGATAGATATAGAAATACACACATTTATTGCGGTTTATTGCCCTCTAATGCTGTTATAAAAAACTTAAAGGCAGGGTTGGTCATTTAAAAAAAACTAGCATGATTTTGAAAGTGGCATTCCCTCAGTGCTGCGTCTACACCCACCCCCTCCCCTCTGTGCTCCATCTAAAGCCACGCCCCTCACTCGCCGTTGCTCCAGAAGTGGACCTCAGCTCATCTCTTGCATTTTGCAGAAACTACGTCGTCTCATGTCTCATTCAGCGGTAAGTAAACTCACAGTATAAACTCCATCAGACGTCAGCTCATGTTTTAAGTGTGGGCTCGTCCACGCAAGGGGTAGAGAACGAGCAGGGAGACAGGGAGGAGTGATTGGTTCGTCAGATTGGTATCTCGTGGCAGACATTGGTTGAAGTTTTTACAGACTTACAACTGCTACAGATGACAGATTTTCATTGTTCCTTTTTTAAAGAACATGAGTTATTAATTTCTTTCGGGACCTAAAAACAATTTCAACCAAAATCTTAAAACATGGATCTCGAGGAAATTACCAACCCTGCCTTTAAATTAGAAATTAACAAATATGAATAAAAAACTAAATACAAATAAAAAATAAACTTAAATTACTTGGTTATTAACATAGTTATATCAGCATATCAGAGGTAAAATTAGCTGATACGCTAGTCACATGATATGTTAATATCGGCCGATATTATCGGCTTGCAGATTTATCGGTCAAGCTCTAGTGTAATCCTTAGTGATAATCTTGATTTTTATTGTGTTTCCTGATAGACTTGTTTGGGGGCGCCTGATGGCTTAGCGGTGAGTTTGTGCAGAGGCACTTAGATAATGATTTAATCTACAATACATGAACCTGCAGTGAAGTAAAAATCTGCAAAGTGTTGCTTAAAGTTATTTCACAATAAAAGGAAACAGAATTAGCATTTTGAGAGCATTTGAGAAGGTGAGTGCCAGACTACCTGCTCCCACCTGGACAGACTTAAATAGGTTTCTGTTGTTGCCATGTTCAAGTTAAACACAAAAAAAGTTTATGACTTAAATGAGTTATTGTAGTCTGGTGTGCGAGAGAGAGAGAGCAATGACTCATACAGTAACCACTAAAAGTGACACAGTGACTGACTCAGACGCCTACATGCACACACACATGAAAAAAGATAGAGAAAGAAGTAGGTGTTGGCATGCAATTACCTGCTCCTTTGCTTTCGATGCTATAATCAATAACTACTTCATCCTCTCCGCCCGCAGACACACACAGCAGGCTGGCCTGAGACGCCGCAGAGTCCCGCACAACCAGGAAACTCTGGAGGGAGACACAGTGACTCATTTTTCAAGTGTTACAGAAACTCGTCGAGCAGGAAGACGTTTTCTCTTGAATTCACCCTTAAGGATTCCAACTTATTGTGGTGCAGAAAGCACACTATGTCATGGTTTCTATGACAAGACTGGAAACATTGTTAAAAAAAACAAGCATGCTGACAGGTCATAGAGAAAACTGAAAGTCAGAAACTGTAAATTTTCCACAGTTTATAAAAGCTGCAGGGTTGTTTGCCCACTCGTAAAACTGAAATGACTTTGGGCTCACACAGACTGAGAACCAGTGGCAGTAGCTCAGCCTGTAGGGACTGTCGTTATGGAACAGGACGGTCGCAGGTTCAAGTCCCGGTGCGGACCAAGTGTGGAAAGTGATCTGGTAGCTGGACCCTTACACAAGACACCAAACCCCCAACTGCTCCAATTACTCTTTCATGTGTAGCCCCCTCAATCTGACATCTCTCCATCAGTGCATGTCCACAGGATCCTGTTTGTGCATGTGTTTGTATTTCATCAAGACTATTTATCTCATTTCTCATGTTATAAAAGCTGAAACACCTGTTGCATCAAAGATGGCTTTGAGACAGCTTGACTTTTCAAGGTAAGTCTTGATCCCCCTTCATATCAATCTTTGTTACTTTATAATGCAGCTATTTGTATGGCGCGGTGGTGGAGTGGTTAGCATGGTTGCCTCACAGCAAGGAGGTTCCTGGTTCAAATCCCCATCTGACAGCAGGCTGTATGTGTGGAGTTAACATGTTCTCCCCATGCATGTGTCTTCCTCCCATGTTCATTAGGTTAACTGGTGACTCTATATCCCTGTAGGTGTGAATGTGAGTGTGTCTGGTTATCTGTCTCTATATGTCAGCCCTGTGATTGGCTGGTGAACAGTCCAACCCCACCTCTAGTCCAATGACAGCTGGGATCAGCTCCAGCAATGCCTCCAAGCATGCAACCGATTATACACATATCCATTAATATTTAATCTTATTGTTTCCTACAGCGTTAAACACATTTGTGTCGTCAGCTGTGCTTCCTTACGGTCCTTTGTTAAGTGAAGTTTTATTGATGTCTTATAAATGATCAATGTCATTGCACACTGAACCCTCATTAATAAATAATAAAAAACATGTACCCACACCCCCTTAAAGGCAGGGTTGGTAATTTTCTAAAACTAGCATGATATTGAAAGTAGCATTCCCTCAGTGCTCCGTCTGCACCCACCCCCTCCCCTCTGTGCTCCCTCAAAGGCCACGCCCCTCACTTACACAAGCACCGTTGGTCCAGAAACGGACCTCAGCTCATGCTTTAAGTGTGGGCTAGTCCACGTAAGAGGTAGAGAACGAGCAGGGAGACAAGGAGGCGTGTGATTGGTTCATCAGATTGGTATCTCGTTGCAGATATTGGTTGAAGTTTTTACAGGCTTACAAACTGCTACAGATGACAGATTTTCTTTGTTCCCTTTTCAGAGAACATGAGTTATTAATTTCTGTCAGGACCTAAAGACAGTTTGAACCAAAATCTTAAGAAGTGGATCTGGAGGAAATTATCAACCCTGCCTTTAAGACTTTAGAAAGATACAAATAAAAGTCAACATGATCGTCAGTGTTTGCTGCTCTACATTTCTGCAAAGATTCTGCTTTTTGTTGTAAATGTCTAACTCGTGATTCTTTCGCCTTCTTGGAAGCGGCTCAAACAGAAAAGCAGTTGGTTGAGACAGAATGAACTTGGGTAAAACAAAAGCACATGCAATCCTGAGAACACACTAATACACACACAGGATGTGGCTTTCATGCTTTGTGTGCGCAGAAATAGAGACAGGTTCACAGTAGGTCTCCAAACTTTTAACACACACTCAGATGCACACAGACAAGCAGCAGGTCAGCGGAGACATAAAACAATCAGGTGCAGAGTTTCACACCTTAAAGCTCTGATCTCTTCTGCTGTAAAAACAAACAAACCCTGATACCTTCTCCTGTCACTGAATACTCACAGGGCTGCGTTTGGCTGCTCCAGAGTTTTGTATTTGCACCGCTGTCCTTCACACAACTGTAAAAAAGTATTTTCTGACGTACTCACATTCTGTCCTTTCAGCAGTTGTATCCAGTTCATGTCCAGTTCATGTCATTTCCCTGCTCTGCTCATGCTTTAACCTAACGCGACTTCTGCATTCAGCGCCAAAAGAAGTGTGTTGTGTTATCAGAGGTCTATAAAAAAGGGAACTAATTTTTTTTTTTTTGTCACAGAGGCGTCAGGCTTGCATGTCAATGATTCTTTAGAAAAATATCCTTATGTAGGCTGAACACTAAATGAAGCAAATACACATCCCTGCAGTATGTTTGATTGTCTTCTTGGGGAGCGGCTGTGGATCAGTGGGGCGGCTGTGACTGAGTTGGAAGAGTCGGTTTGATCCTCAGCTCCTGCAGCCACATGTCCGATGTTTCCTTGGGCAAGACACTTAACCCCAAGCTGCTCCCACTGCTTCATTGGCGGTGTATAAATGTGTATGAATGGGATTAGTTAATACTGATGGACTCTTTACACAGCAGCCTCTACCATCAGTGTGTGAATGTGAAGGTGTGACCTGCGGTGTGAAAGTGCTTTGAGTAGTCAGAACAATAATAAATAAATAACCAAGCTCAAGTCCATTTACCATTAACCAGATAAAGTGAGTCACTAATTTCCCCTCTGTAGTCGACACACAAGTGATAAAACTCCACTTAACAAAGGTCAGTAAGGACGCACAGCTGACGACACGAAGCATAATTTATCACCTTCAAACAGTAAGCAGGAAACTGAACAACTTCACAGGATGAAAGAAACGTGGGTAAAAACTAATGAAAGGATCCCAGAATGCAGAGAGACGGGGACGGTGAGAGGAGTGACGGCCTGGATGAGCACAAAAAACAACAACACATCCTCTGATTTAAAAAGGAAAGTGAGAAAGAAAAAGTGACAGAGAGGGAAATATATGAATGCCAGTTAACACGGTGGAGAGGACATTATTGATCACCCAGAGGCAGAGGGGCTGCTTGTCTGCTTTGGGCCCCAGACCAATAGGGGGCTCCTGAGGGCTCACAAACTTCAAACCATAGCAGTTGCCCAAAAATGTGCAAATTTTGCAATGACAGTCGGAAACCTCCCTAAGGGGGCCCCATCTGACAAGCACTCACTCTCGTTTGTCAATGAAAGTCAAGGAAAAATGAGGAAGAGGGATTATCTGTCTTCAGGAGAGAGAAACAGGAAAAAAGAGGAAGAGGAGTAAGCGTCGGGACAATGGCGGACATGATGGTGATAAATGCGAGTTGTAGGGCCACCAATTATTTCTTGCCTGGGGCCCCAACAGACTCTAGAATCACCACTGCCCAGAGGTAGAAAGATGACAAAGTCCGAGACCACTAGTCCAGTAGGATCAGCTGATTAGATTCATGGGACGGCATGGATTTAGGATTTTTGTCACGATCATATTGCAGTAATGTTTCAGGCACAATGTGGGGATCATTGCTTGTGGATTATGATGTAACCAGCATGACGGCTTCAGCTTTTCCAATGAGAAAAACGCTGAAAAATTCATTAGTGAAGGTTTGCACTACGCCAACTATGTGCATTTCAAATGTTTGAACATGCCAGTATTTTGAGTTGAATTGTGGATAAAATAAAATAAATAGTATTTTGTAGTAAGGAGGAGAACAGCTCACCCCAGCAGGTGTTCCACAGAGCGCATGGTGGGCCCCCTCTCTATCCCAGGGGGCCCCGGGGCACCAGGCGTCCTGACACCCCCTGAGCTGCTCCAGCAGGGACAGCCTCCTCCTGCTGCGCCCCCATGGGATGGCTGTGGTGCCGTTCAATGACCTGTGAACTGCCCTGCACACAAACATATGCATGCACGGTCATAACGAGGTGAAGCTTTTTGGACAATTCATTTTTAGTTATCATTAAGGAATCATAATAAATTCAGACTTTTAGTACATTGACTGTACTGAGCCAGTTTGATACTCACATGTGTTGGGCTGTCATGCGTCTTTTCTCATTCACACTATTGGCACATCTCTCGTCATGTTGCAATCTTTTCTCTCGAGAACTCTTTCCTTTCTGTACCATGCAACTGTTGCCCCAGAGCTCAACAGACCAACGGGGCTAAAAAAGGAAGCTGTCACGCTGCCCATAAATACATCCTCATGAAGATTTCTGGCGTAATCCGGATGATTTTGCTGTCATGTAACTTGTCGTTTGACTGCCACCGTTGCCTTCTTCTGTCGCATGTGCACGCTAGCTTTAAAAGGAAGCACTTTCAATATTCATGTGAAACTCATCAGCACCTTTTTCACCCTCCCCTCCACTCAGGTCTGCATGTGGTTAACCCAACTTTGTACACAGCTGAACACCGAATAGACTGCATGTTCTCTGAAGAGCCGCAATTGTTTCTATTTATTCTCTCATGACCCACAGTCTGTTTTCAGCTCGCACATGATCAGAGTAAAACTTTCAAAGCTGGGCTTGAAATGCTTCACGACAACTCAGTGAAGATTCGGCTTCTTACGTGTTACAGATTCTATCTTGCAGAGGGAAATGCACACACTCAATGTGCATGCTTTCAGTTTTGATCCAGTGATAGCGACAGCACATGAGGTTCAGGTGTTCACAGGTTGGTTAGCTGCAGCTAGGAGGTGTTGCCGATTGGTCAACATCTCCGTGGCAATGACACTCTTAGTTTTCATTTTACACAAAGTGCTATATCCGATTCTGATTGAGCCATTTATTTGAATTCAGCAGGCCCCCAATCAAAGCCAGAAGCCAGCTTATAACCTCTGTAGTGTTGCAGATTAACCACCTGAATAAAAAATGTCAGCAGCTGAAAGTTGCTCCAGATAATTGCTAGTTGCTACACCTGTAGGAGCGAGGGCCGGTCCAGACTATTTTGATTGGGGTGTCCCATCTGTGGCACTGATGTATTCAGAGGGGGGCACAGACAGTTTGCTCAGGATGGTTTGTCAAGTATAAAAGGCTTTTAATGAAGCTCCAGGGAAAGTTCAGTCAGGAAGACTTTTTATCCTACATGCTCGTACTGTGTCACATCACTGCTCCACAAATGCTCTTTTTCATGTAATCATCACCTGGTCACATCTATCCAATAGCCCTGCTCCACTCCCTCATCCTAAACCTATCATATTGCTAGATCTTGGAGACATCTTCGATCACCCTATCTCCCTCTTATCTATGATTCTTTATATACTTATATACTTGTGAACTGTGCTTTTCAAGCGTGTTCCCATGTGTGTCATTACCTAAAAGGGCCACACGAGGGAGCCAGCGCACATCTCGGTCAAGTACTGACGTGTGTGTTGTCTGCTCTTTAAGTTCAGTCCGTACAGTCTCTTTTCTGAAAAAGCTTCGTGCTCTGGGGCCATCGATGCAGAGCTCCTCTTGGCTGCAGCTTCTCTGCTCTCTTTCTTGTCCTGACTGTCATTCCTGGTGTCTTCCAGCTCCCCCTGGACAGAAAAACAAGGTTTTTATCATGGCTGATGGGTGGAGACATGAAGAGTAGAGTGGAGATAGAAGGCTATAAGAAAACAATGAGAGATGCTTTGTGTTTATGGGGAAGTTCCCCTTAGTGGTGACTTAGGACCACAACATCACACAGGAACAATTCTAAATAGCTGACATTTCGAAAGATCTCTTCTCTTCTTTTTTTTTTACTTCTGCACTAGCTCTTCACTGAAAAGACTTTCCACAGATGCAGTTTGTACCAATGTCTTAACTGTAAATTTAGACATACAAGTGTATCTTACAATTATTTCTAGAGCTGTTTTCACATATTCACTCCTGAAAATATCAAACTTCGCAACTACGTATTTGTCATGGACCGTTGTAGTTCACCATGACAGCCACACGGTGTCGCTCTATGCAGATGTTTGACACTAAAAATATGAAACTTGAGCTCAGGTATGACCAAGGATTAAAGAAAGGACAAGATGATGAGCAGGGTCGCTTTGGATATGATCCCCGTAGCATTAACACCAAACCAACTCTCTCGTTTATCTCACTTCAATAGAGCAAATCAATGAGAATCACACAGTAACTAATTACAACTCAATCCGGTCCAGCCAATGATAACTTGCAATATGTAATTTATTGACTTGGGGGTGGCAGTATAGCTCAGTCTGCAGGGTCTTGGGTTGAGATTTCTGGTTGTGATTGGTCCACAGTATATTCAGCTGAGGTCAGTTGTTTGAACGTCGCCTTCCTGCTTAGCCACTCTCTCATTTGTACAATAGGTGTGTACACGTCTGCAAATAAATGCTATAAGTTACAGCACGTCATCGATATGAATTACCATACACACTGTACAAAACAAGACAGTCTGCTAATAACAATTGTACTTTCCAAAGTCTAGGAATTTATGGACCCGACTCTAGTTTGGTCTTCGGCAGGGACCCTGTTCTGTCCTGCTTTGTGAGGCAAAAGGATAAGGTCAAGGGTCAATGGTAAGAAACGTTCCAGGATCAGTTGGTGAAGCAGGCGCCCCATTAACAGGGGCTACAAGCCTCAGCCCATCGGTCCCAGATTTGGTTTTGACTCTTTGATGCATGTCTGCCCCAGTTTCTCCTCCCAACATTTCCCGTCCGTCTTCAGCTGTCCTTTCAATAAAAAGAGCCAAAAAAAGAGGAACCACAGAAACAGTAAAGTGTGTGTAACATCCATTTATTACCACCTTATATGACAAATCTGGAAATTACAAACAGTGTTTGATTGAAACATTATCCTCAACATTTCAAATAAAAAGAAAATCAAACTGAGCAAAAAAATAAAAATTAAGTGATAAAGGTGAAGAGTCAACCTGAGAGACGGTATACAGACGATCAACGGATCTGGAGGGGAGAAAAAAACAGAAGCAAAGGGGGGACGTATGCAGAAAACATGACCAGTACGATGAGTCATGTCACACTCATTTACAATAGTTTTTCACATTTTAATCAGTTATTATGTTTTTAAAAAATTGCACACTTTTTGGTTTTTAGAGATCATTACAAACCTAAATGAACCTTTGTCATACAAAGGTTCGTCATTATAAAATGAGACACGGCTAAAAAAGTTTCTCCAACACTGTACTCAAACTCTTGGGCTTAATTATTAGAGGAGATCAATTTTAACACCAGCAAAAAAAAACACTCAGACGAGGTTAAACTCTTGTGTCGGTTTGGAAAGAGTGTCGACGAGAGGATCAAACTTTGGTGCGAAACAAACGAGTCAGTGGCTTTGCATATCAGTAGAAAAATCTCTTGAAGTCTGTTTTTTTTGTTCTCTGCGGTTGTTTTAATCCCATTCATCCCCCCATCTCCATGTCAGCCACAAATAGATTGAAGTGAAAAAAAACATCTTGTGTGAGAAGTATCTGAAAGGAAAAAACACCAACATGACAAATTACAGCAAAGATCAATATGGTAATCATAAAGCAAATCCAAAGATGCTGATGGATTGTATACAATTGACTGTGGTGATCAGAGCCCACACTCATGCACCCTCATTTCTGGGCGAGGCAGGCAGAGGTTAGAGAGCAGGAGAAGAGGATCAGGGAAGTTCTTCTAGCACCCTGCTGCAGAAAGAGACTAGAGCCTCCCAGCAGATAAAAACCCTTCCTCTCCTCCCGTCTGTCCCCTCCAGGCGTTCACTTTGTTCTAATCCACTAGACTTTCTGACCATCCAGAAATCCACCTTAACAGCACAGACTCTGATTAGAAACAGTGCAAACTATGAGAAATGCTTGAGAAGATCTCATCACCAAAGCTTTGGTTCATGCACAAAAAGAGAGTACCCTAGAAGTCTGCTGCCGAGAGCACTAAGAAAACACGACTATACACTTTATCCATAATATAATCAGTTTCCCTCTACACACTACTAACACAGGGCGGGAGAGAGGGAGGGGGGATAAGGGTGAGGGGCATGATGGGGTGAAAAGGGAAAGATAAAGAGGAGAGAGCGTCTAGGCCCGTTCTCCACGGATACGACGTGCCAGCTGGATATCTTTGGGCATGATGGTGACACGTTTGGCGTGGATGGCGCACAGATTGGTGTCCTCAAAGAGACCCACCAGGTAGGCTTCGCTGGCCTCCTGCAGAGGGGGAGCACAGGAAATGTAACAGTCATCAGTAGAGCATAAATGCATTTTGCTTCGACTTCTATAGAGAGGGAATAATTATTAGTTGCGACACTTTATAGACTTGATGTTTTGATTAATAGATTAACTGAGTCAAATATAAGCTCATGATTTGTAAAGTGTATTAATACAGACCTGCAGAGCTCCGATGGCTGCGCTCTGGAAACGCAGATCAGTCTTGAAGTCCTGGGCGATTTCTCTCACCAGGCGCTGGAAGGGCAGCTTGCGGATCAGCAGCTCAGTGGACTTCTGATAACGACGGATCTCACGCAGAGCCACGGTACCAGGCCTTCACAATACACAAAGAAATGTAAGTTAATGTGTATATGATATCTTTTTTGAATCATCAACATTTAAATTGGCTTAAGTACACAAAGCAAGAAAGGTACTGCTCTAAAAATCTAGTGATTGAGATAATGTGATGAACTGTATTTGCTTGTCTCACCTGTAACGATGAGGCTTCTTGACTCCACCAGTGGACGGGGCGCTCTTACGAGCAGCCTTTGTGGCCAGCTGTTTACGTGGGGCTTTGCCTCCAGTGGACTTACGGGCAGTCTGCTTGGTACGAGCCATGGCTACTAAAGATTACCTGAAAAAGATAGGGGGAAAGAAAGAAGAATAAAGAATTTAAATTCAAATTGGAAATGCATCTTCACAGCATATTTCATGGACAAGAGTTCTAGACATTTTCTGATTTCTTTTTGGCACCTTATTACTCAGACATGTGATCATGAATGCATTTAAGACACAAAATGCAAACATGGTACCAGACATGTACATTATACAATTTAACTACATTCTTCTTGATAAGACACTGCTTGAATAAAGATTATTAACATTGCCTACAGTATGGCAATGTTTGTAGTATGTTTTTATTCAAGTATTACTTATGTCATGAAATATTAAATCTGAACATGAAACTTGGAAAAGTAAACTTTCTGGGCATGTAAACATACAAGATATTCCCTATCACACTCAGACAGACAAAACATCGATCAAAGGGCAACGACGAGATTATTGGCTGTGAGAAAAACACGTCACACAAAATGCAACGTTTGAACGAATCAGCATACAGAGTTGTGAAAGTGGGCGGGCTCTGCAGCTGCATTCTACTGTTGCTAGGCCCGCCTTCACCGCTCTGATGATGGCGGCGGGTTGATGCGCAAACGGGATAAAGACCCGGGGCAGACGAGCAAAGGAGGAGCACATAAACAACTCATATTTTATAAATAACCGCAATACCAGTGTATCGGGGAAGGACACAACAAGACAGAAGACATTTCAGTGAACAGACAGAGAGGACTAGGGGAGCTGAACGGGCTCTCGCCGCTGAGCAGCACCGAGCTGAACCGGCGCATAATTTGAAACAGAATTTCCCCCTCATCTGAACGACTGCAGTAACGGCTGCGTTTCACCGTCGTTTCCACTGTTTGTTATTGTAATACACGGCAAAAATCAAGGTTTATCACCTTTAAAAGACCCGACAAACCATCAAAACAAAAACTTAAAAATACAAAGTTGCCACATAGACACAGGGGCATGTTTGAGGAGGCTTACCTGTGGGGGGAAAGCGAGTAGAAGTGGTGAGAAATGTTTCGCTTGTCTCTATTTTCTTCTTCGTTTCCACAATGGGAAGCAGCGTCCAGCGGGAAAATGGCGGCCGCGTCAATCATGAGTCCCACAATGCAACAGTACGACCACAACACATCCGTGGTCACTTCTTTTCTCAGGTTAACAAACAAAGGTGTATTAACTCAACAAAGAGATAAATAGGTAAATCAGTTAATGCCTAACAACACCTGTTAATGCTTCCGCGTGTTACGCACTTATTAACACTTCTATTTACCATCGGGCAGAAAGTTACGAGGCATCGAAAAAGTTATTCTTTCTTTTATTTTCTAAACGTGTAAACTTGTGTAATGAGTTTTTAAAAACGCTCTAATAATCAGAATTACACGTGGAAAGTTTTTCTACACGTCATTAACTTTGAGGAAAGAATAATTGAAAACTTGTGTCAGATCCCTGAATGTGTCTTAGAATTTAACTATTTATTGATTGATTGATTAAGTTAGGCACATTAATAAATATAGGCTTATTAGCATTACGCATCTATGTAATATGTTGAGAAATGCACACCTGCCGGCTGACGAGGATTACACACACCTTGCAGGACATTTCAACATATTGCAGACACAGTTTCTACACACTGCGGTGTTTTGCATCCACCCTTGAAGTTCCTCTACAGTCAGAGTCAAACACTCTGCAGGTAATAATTACGCCGGCTTATGAAAATGAGTCTTCTTCCGAGTATACAGAACAATATGGACACTTCACAATTATTAAGTATAAACTTCCCACACTTGTCGTCGCAGGTCTGACCCCAGAAATAAGATTTTATGGCCTCCTGTTTTCAAACACTTCAGCGAGGTGCATGAAATTCTCGTCATGACACTGGAATTAGAACAACAGCTAAGTTTCATCCTTTTCATGGTAAAAGGAAGAACGAACAAAACAACAAATTTACAACAACGGGACAGTCTTCAGGACTAAACCATAAAATAACTCACTGACAATTTAACAAACAAAATGGACAAATTATGTCCATCAGAAATGACAGCCACAGTCTGCAGCAGTTTGTTTTTATGTTGTGTCGTGTTATTTCATCACGTCTGTAAATGAGCCATGGCATCAGTGGCACTTCAATCACATGTAATAATGTCTACACTCATAGCTTTTCTTTTTATATCTATTTATATCTGCACCTTATTTTTCGATGTAAATACTTGCTGCTGTTTTTTATCCTACACTACAACGAGCCAAATGCAACGAAATTTCGTTCTTATCTGCACTGTAAAGTACAAGTTTGAATGACAATAAAGAAAGTCTAAGTCGACATGTATTTTCCCTGATAAATAATAAATTATTATTTCCATTCAGAAATCCACTCGTACAGCTTTATTCAACCACAAGGATCCATTTATTATTTTTGTTTGTGAATTCAGGAGTACAAATATTTAGCTTTTTAAAAAAATGCCTGAAAACAAAACCAAAACACAGTAGAAAAAAAAAGCGGTCATATCAACCTGAGAGAGGAACGAAAAGTCAAACGTGACCTTGACAAAGTTACGTGGCTGGAAATCAAAATATGTTCAACATAGGTCTGCTACATATACGCCGCGTGAAGTCAGACAAAAACTGCAGAGTCATCAAAGCACGATGACGTTTCTTCTTACTGACAACCAGAATCAAACTTTAGATTTTGGACACATTAAACAGTAACAGTAGAAATACACCATTATTGTAATAATAATTAAAAAAAAAGAACCACTACTTTTACAACAAATATCTATTTGAAAAAATAAAACAAGACTGCAGATCAGTTTAATCGATGTATATGTCTGACTGAAGGTGGAAATGTCTCAACTTAAAGGCTGTGTCCTATGTCAAATTCATCTCACGCACCATCTTGCTTAACTTGCACAGACAACCTCCTCGTGAAGAGAAGGCGTCCCCTCTGAGCTAGAGAGTGAGGAGTGTGACTGTGATATGATATTTCTAAGGAAACTTTGCTTCTAGTAGCACCAAAGTGGACATGATCACACAATTTACGGTTATCACGATCAGATGATAGATATAGAACCTCAACCCAAACTACTAACTAAGTATAGAGGAAGTAAAGAGTGCTGGACAGACAAGAGAATAGCATACAACAAATTAAAAAACGTTTTAAGCACGCTCCCCGCGGATACGACGTGCCAGCTGGATGTCTTTAGGCATGATGGTGACGCGCTTGGCGTGGATGGCGCACAGGTTGGTGTCCTCAAACAGGCCGACCAGGTAGGCCTCGCTGGCCTCCTGCAGAGTCAAAAAGACTTATTAGTATGAATAATAAAATATGATATTAAATAAAAGATGTTTAATAGTGAGCGCTGCAGACCTGCAGAGCTCCGATGGCTGCGCTCTGGAAACGCAGATCCGTCTTGAAGTCCTGGGCGATTTCTCTCACCAGGCGCTGGAAGGGCAGCTTGCGGATCAGCAGCTCAGTGGACTTCTGATAACGACGGATCTCACGCAGAGCCACGGTACCAGGCCTGGAGAGGAAGAGCATAAAAAGGATGAAAGATTGGATTTTTAGAATTCATTTTAAAATGTTATCACTTCTTTTTCATGGTTTAGCCCCCTCTCATCTATCAGAACTTTTAATCCCACACACCACAGGTCCTCTGAGCGCTCTCCCCTTGTCTCACCTGTAACGATGAGGCTTCTTGACTCCACCAGTGGACGGGGCGCTCTTACGAGCAGCCTTTGTGGCCAGCTGTTTACGTGGGGCTTTGCCTCCAGTGGACTTACGGGCAGTCTGCTTGGTACGAGCCATGGCTACTAAAGATTACCTGAGGACACAGGACAAAGTTTGCTCAAGTGAAACAATTTGAGAGACGTGTGCAATAGTTTATCTGCTGAATGCAAAGGTGAAGAATATAGATTAAAAAAAATATACAGATGGATTTAAATATAATCTATTTTGTTGAATCACCATGGTAACTCTGGATGTGTTATTTACATTTACAATTAACATCAGAAGCCGGATTTTATTTTTATTTTCTGAATGTGTCCCAGGCAGCTTATGCAACAACCTGAGTAAAAACAAAGAAGACGGCAAGGCCAGCGAATCACAGCAGAGCTCTTTACTACGTAAACCAATCACACTCTCTAAATGAGTGTCTAAGGCGGGATATTATTAACCTCTCGACCAATCACAGCACGATTTCTACCGGGCAAACCCCGCCCCTTGCGCATTGAGCTACGGTTCGTTCGTTTCTTCACAGTGTACGCCCCGGTTGCGAACAAGCCTAGTTTTTTTATTCAGAATGAGCTATTTCGGCTGAAACCAAGCGACACCGCCCGCCCCTGCTGCCCGGTGTCTAAAAACAAGTCTAACGGCTGGCTAAGAGAATGTAAACGGGAAGGAAAATCGTTGTAGAAAACGACGAAGGTGACGATAAAAAACGTCGAAAGTGTGTAAAAACCGCGGCGTGAGAGGTGAAAATACTTTTTTAGGATGAAACTAGAAACGTTAGGGGATCGATTGGTGAACAATTTTTTGTCAGATGACCCCTCACTTTAGGCGCATTTCCGAGTCAAATTCAACTGGATCGCCAAAACGCCTGTTCGGTCCCCGACTCCCCGAGAGAGCAGAGAATAGCTCGACTGCTCTGCGTTTTTCTTTTTCACCGAATAAACGCTTAAAAAACATCCATCCAGGAACTAACCTAACACCAAATGATAGAGTGAAGCTTTATTAAAATACTGATACCCACCTTTGATAACTCAGTGGACGATCCGAGCTTGAAAATGGGACTTTATTGTTGAGTCTCTAAAGCGTTGTTCTCGCAATAAAATGAAGGGAGGGAAAAAAATGAAGAAAAAAAACATGAGAGCAACAGGAGACACGTTTCCCATGATGCATCTGGACAAACATGTAACAGGCATGCTGCACGATAAACACACAAATACAAAAAATACTTTTGGGTTTATTTAGGACGAATATATTGTTTAATCTCTGGGGAGATAAAACACAGAAAGACACTTGTGTGTATTTTTAATTTTTAATAAAATGGACAAATGTCACCAACACAAATCTAAATTCACAGGTAAGTGAATTCACCTGGTGTGAGTTCGCTCATTCAATTAAATACAATGAAAAACAGTTTAAAATCTCTACAAAGACTTCACTAATCGCTTATCGATCGCATTTGTAAACATTATATAACACATGATAAAAGTTCCGTTTTTAAATGACATCAGTGTGCCTCACATGTTTCACTTCCCCTGTAGCCATGAATGAATAAAGACTTTTTAACTTCTGTACCGGAGCAGAGAGCCTTGCATATCTTTTTGCCTTTGTCTTCTTTACTCTTCAGACACGGATGATTTTTTTTCCCACGTCGTCTGTGATAAACACATCAAGCCTTTTTTTTAAAAATATATTATTTATACATGTTGGAAACACTTAAACGTTTGTTTATTTACAGAACAGAATAGAAAACCTTTATTGTCATTTTACTACGTGATTAGAAATGCTTCACCTTAAGTGCAGGCAGCCATAAGAGCAATAAGAAGATGGACAGTTTGTATTTATAATATATTTACAGCAGGTGATGTTTACTACACGGTAAGAAAAAGGAGCTTGAAGGGACAAGTAAATAATTATAAATAGCTTATATATTGCACAGCCAGAAATGTAAATATTGCAACTTAGGTAAGAAATGTGTTTTCTGCAGGAAAGAAGTCTGATTTATTAAAGGGGAATTTTACCAAGTTGATTATTGCACAATAAGAAGTAAGGGTGATGTGTGTATGTGTGTGTACATGAGATAATGTGATTTACAGTTAGTTTTTTATAAAGCATTATACATTTTCAAGTGAGAAAATCGCTGCTTCTACTTTTAATTCTTTGCCCCTATTTTTTTTTTTTTAAATGTTAACTACACTCACTTTGTTAAAGATAAGAACATGTTTCTTTTAGGTGGATTATATGTGATAAACTGATGTATGTATAATTAGGCAGCATGTGCAGTCCTGTCCTTCCTGCAGGTGGCGCCGTCGCCGTCACTGCAGCACCAAAGAAGAAGAAACGTGTTTCCCTTCCTTCGCTCATTTTCCCAACATGGCGGCCAGGAGGCTGAAACGCGTGGTGGCCTCGCAGCCAGGTTTCATGAAGTTAAAGTCCACTTCAGACGACGGGGACTCGATCAGCGGTCGGAGAAAACGTGTGAACAAGAATAAGAAGAAGAACTGGAACAAACACAGCGACGTTCAAGACATAGACGAGTTTTTACAGGACGTCAGACACCAGGAGAGGACCACGGGGTGGGTTTATTTTTCTTTAATGCGGAGGAGAAACACTGTCATACTTCACGTGGTTCATGTTTAACTTCATTACAAAATATTTAACACCTGACAATGTCTCTGATTCAGGACTTCCGGTGGATTTTTACGGTTTATGTCCCGTTGTTACCGTCGACTCCGTGTAGAATAAATAAAGTCGTCCAACATGTTTAATGAGTCGAGTCAGAGCAAATTATTATTATTAATATCCCCCCAACACCTCCCTCTTTCTAACACATTTTTATAAATGTTCATGTTTAGTTACAAATGTTGTTTTTTTGTGGGCTTGCACGCTGTGTTTATTTTGGATCAGGCCCGACCGATAACATGTGTTGGGTCTGAAACCGATAACGATACAGGGAAATAAGAACTCAGAGGCCGATATCTTTCTTAAAATCTATCATGGATCTGTAGAGAGATACTGATACACATTTATTGAGTTGATACCTCAGATGCAGTTATCAAACACTTGTGGAAAAGATAGTCACTGGATATGGAAGTATCGGCTGATTAAATTTTATTGTTTTTTTTTTTGTACATAAGTAAATTTGTATTTAATGTTTCCTGCTCCCCAGGATTTTGTTCATCAGTACTTGTAAGATAAGAAAACAAGGGTGTAATATGCGGTTTGAAACCTAATGTATTTTAAAGAATATCTTAATGTGGATATGTCTGTTGAGGAGTGTGTGTTTGTCCCGTGATGATCTCATCCTTGCGCTCCCAGTATTTCCTTCATGGGAATGTGAAGAAGACATACAGGAGCTCAGGAGACCGTTGAGTGAATGGTGTCCTGGGATCTGAGGATGTGCTGCTCACACCGTAGCGTAGAATAAATCCCATACTAATGTTCATTTTGATGTAATTTTTCCCTGCTCCCCAGGATTTAGTTCAGCAGTACTTGTAAGATAAGACAATTGAGTTGTGCTGTAGGTTCAGCTGAGGGAGCTGGTCTCATGTAATCAGTAGCTCCAGCTGGTCTCTATTCAGTAGTCACCAAACTACAAGTCCCAGTCACAAAAAAAAAAAACATCAGTCTTTGTTTGAACAGTGTGCTGGCTGCAGAAACAAACAGGAAGTAGCAACGACTATGGTTTTTTCAAATTAAATGTTTTAATCTGAAGTGTAGGAGTTGTACTTTTGATCAGATGGAAGGAGCTGTTCAGTCTCGTCTGAACGTCATCATGGTCCGAACGTCTTCAAGGTGAGACTGAGCGAGCTGAGAATGTTTGAAGGGCCCAAAGACCTTTCCTTATCAGCGCTATCAGTCCGATAAATTACATCGATATCAGACCTGATACAGAGACTTATAGCGGCTCTCTTTGTGGAGATTAGCATTCTTCCCATCCTTGTGAATCAAACATTAATGGATCATGGCCATTGGCACAAACAGAATGAGCGACATGCAGGCATCTCCTGAGTCTCCTAGAGTCGTTGAATGACGTTTGTTTGAACTCTAAATAAACCTCATATGATCTTTTGTGTGTTTTTAGGGGTCTGCTGTGCGAGAAACCAGACGACAGTTTGTTCTTTTTGGATGTCGGACCGCCGCAGAAACCCGAACAGAAGGGCAAGTAATCCTTTTCTTGTACAGATGAAAGATGTTTAAGTACAAACAAATAGTCCAGCATTCTTAGGGTTGCATGAGTTTAAATAAAATCATACAGGAGACAGAAATGCTTCATAATGGTTTAAAGATGTAAAGTTAATCTGTGTGTCTGATGCTTCATGTAAAATATCTTTCTTGTTGTCTTGGTTACAGCTGCACCTCTCGAGGGGAAGAGGAGGAAAGGGCGAGATTCACGTCCTCTGAGGATAGACCTCATCCTGCAGCATGACTCGCTGGTTCCACCACCTAAAGAGTCAGTATACACGTTGCATCACTTTTGTGCTTCTTTGAATGTGTTTATACTCTCATGCAAAACAAAGCCTGTGTCACCTCTCAGACGTTCATGCACAGAGGTTCGGTATACGTGAATGTCACATACATTAACGAAGTGACCGGTAATGTAAAGTGTAAAGGCCCTGACACACCAAGGAGATCGTCGGTCCTAGTTGGAACGTCCATGAGCTACCTGCCGGCCCCCGCCTTATCGCATCCGATTCGACATGTTGAGGCGGTCGGTGAGAGGGATCTCTCTGATTGGCTGTCCAGATGTTTCATTTATCTCCAGCTCTCGTCACAGGTTCAGAAAAGCCCCTTGAGCATGTTGCTGTAGTCTCCATGCTTTCACCTATTAGTGTGGTTTCTCCTCATTTGTCTCCTCCGCCTCTTCTTTTCTTTTTCCACTAAAAGATCAAGGGCTGACAACGCCAGCACCATTTTCAACTTTTTATCAGACATTATTCTCCATTAGTAGACTACCTATAATACGAGTAGTGAGCGACAGTGGTGTGAAAATGGTTTTCTCGTATCATAACAAGAGTCTACCGCCCACCGCTGGCATGGACAGTTATTTCCTCTCAGGCATGTGCAGAACGTACGTGGTGATTGGCCGTCGGCTGTAGTCTTTGAGGTGTGTTCTAGTGCAACTTTTTGGCCAAGACAAGAGGCAACTCCACAGACGGCCTTTGTCACCACTAGTTCTTTGCCGTCGTAGAAATGTTTTAGTGACGTCCACAGGGTGTGAAATAAACACCTGCCAAGTGCCAAATGCAGATAGATTATAGAGAGCTATCTGGCACATGGCAGGTTTTTACATCTTGGTACATTCATATTGATTCATGCGGCGTTATACTGGTGTCCCAGTCTGTGAATTCACCTTGCCTTAAGGCCTCAGATAACAGTACAGAAGGGGGATCATATTGTCCCCTCATTACCCCCCCATCTCAGAATGAACGCGAATCATCACAGCGTTGTCAATATTGCGGCTTGAATCTGAACAGAGGTTTAGTCACTGGGATAGTGGAGTTGGATTGTATTTTCTATCCTAATGTATTTTAAAAAATATCTTAATGTGGATATGTTTGTTGAGGAGTGTGTGTTTGTCCCGTGATGATCTCATCCTTGCGCTCCCAGTATTTCCTTCATGGGAATGTGAAGAAGACACACAGGAGCTCAGGAGACCGTTGAGTGAATGGTGTCCTGGGATCTGAGGATGTGCTGTAGCATAGATAGTGTTGCTGTATCTAGTATTTATATCTCAAGCCTCTTGTGTCCTCTAACAACCCCACTCTAACATAATCGGTTAACCTCCCCCCCCCCCTACCCAGTGTGCTGGCCTTCCAACAACCGAATGCCAAGAAGCTCCGCCGTATTGCCCAGAAGGCCGAGCAGCTGGCAGCCAAAGGCGTGGTGCCGCGGAGGCAGAAACAGCTGCTGAACAGAAGGTCGGTGGAAAGGACGGCCAAGAGGGCAGTGACAGAAGCCAACAACAACCCAAACAGAGACTATTACGACATGTGGGGACAAGAGGGTGAGTGTTTTTACGTCTCTTGTGTGTGTCCGTCCCATGATGATCCCATCCTTGCGCTCCAAGTATTTCCTTCACGGGGAATGTGAAGATCAACCTGGAGCTCAGACGACTGTTGTGTGAACAGTCGTCTGGGATCTGAGGATACGCCTATAGATCAAACATTGTGAAAGACATGAGCAGGAATCTTTAATTTATTTAAAAAATGTGTAAACATGGATGCTTATGTCTTTCTTCTCAATGTAGCTCCAAACCCAGCCGACCCCTGGTACCTTCAACAGACGGGCAAGTCGCGAGTGAAGGTAAGAGTCGACGTCTTTTAGTGAGAAAGTCCAAAAACGTGTTTGATTGATCCTATAGAGAGGTCCGATTAAATGACTCCCTTTACACCAGTGGTTGCCAACTTGCCTCAGGACCCACCACCAACTCCTTTTGCAGTTTGGACTTCAGTGTGTACAAAACATGTGACAGAAGCAAGAAACTGAACAAAACAAACATGATTAAACAGCGCTTCACAGGCTTTTCTACAAGTTTTTTTCCAGGCACACATTTGTGACCTACTGAAAATAGCTCCACGACCCACCTCTGGGTCCTGCCCACCACTGCCTTACACCTTAACGCTATATATCTCACAAATGGTGTTTAAAGTTCTGCATCGCTACAACGGATTTCCATCAATTTCACATTTGTGATGCTGTTTAGTCAGTGTGAATCAGACAAAAGTCGAGGAGAATGTGTTGGTGACTTGACGGTAATACCACGTACGAACTGTCCTGTATCATTAGCCCCCGTGTCCACATGGCGTTATTTCCAGGCAGAAAAGCGCTGGCTGTAAGCTCAGGAGTGTTTACATTCTGTTAACAACGGCCGCTGTATGACCGACACAGCTGTTACTTTTTACTGCATGTTTTATATTTTAGATCGTTTTTTTTAACCCGATCAGACACGGAGCGAGGAGGATGTGGGTACAAGACATGATCTGTAGCCGGAAAAACAACGGGGAATATCAAACATATTTAAAAAGAGCGCCCGTGATGTCAGCAGCGCCTTTCTGAATAGTTGAAAGATTTTCAAGTTGAGCTCAGAACGGCTGCACAAAATCGGCAGAGCGCTTATAAAAAAGACGCTGGCCGCTCCGCTTTTTCTCCAGACAGCCGCTTTCTGCTGTGAACGCTGTGTACTCGTTGAAAATGACTGGGGAAAAAAAGACACGTGGCCTTAGGGTAGTTTTGTGTTCATGTGGTATTTAAATGTACAGTCATCTTACATACATGTCACTCTTATTTTGTCTGTTACATGATTCTCCACTCTCTATGTATCACAGGCTTTTATTGTGATAGCGAACATCCACGTGCACTGCCCGCCACGTCCGGACTCGTCGTGTTTTTAGGCTTCTGTGTGCGACTTTATTTCCTCTGACCAAAGTGAAATCCAGGAGAATGATAAACCGTAACATGGCAGAGTTTACTGTTCTACCCACAATATCAGCAGTTCCCTCCTCACACTCCACTGTGTCTCCAAAGACGCTGCATGTAGGAAACGTAATAATGCACGCCGTGGTTGTTTTTTTTGTCTAATGTGTCCTCATCACTGTTTTGTCAGCGCCCGGAGAAGTTGAACCAGAAGCCGTCGGTGCTTCCTGCCGTGGAGGTGATTGCTCCCGGAGGATCGTACAACCCAGACTTCATCTCCCATCAGGTAAGCCGCAGCTTGACGCGCTTTACAACGCTGTGAAAAAAAAGAATCAGCATTTTTAATGAGGATGGTTATTAAATAAAGGACTGATGTCCATTAAACATGTGAAGTTAGAGCTCATTCATCTCCTCTGTGATGTCAGAGGGCAGCCGCTCTGTACGGAGATCATGGGACGGATTACTGACAATCTTATTGGCTCGTCTTAGAGTAGCATGTTCAGAAACAGCCTGCAGAGATTTGGGATGTTTCCCTCTGAATCAGTCGGATCAGTCCGTCTGTTACTGCATCAACAGGTTGTCAAACCGTGCTGTGAGGACCCGATTCGGGAAAGATACATTTCTGATCAACACATGCTGTCGTGATGTCAAGATGTCTGCTAAATTCCACCAGATGCGTCTCCGCTCTCCGCTCTGTTGCGGTATAGAAGCTGATTGGCTGATGGGTTTTTACTTTATTCAATGTGTGTGCTTCCGCTGGCTGCGCTGCATCTCAGCTCTGTCTAAGCTTTACCACAGAGCAGATTGAGCGGGACAAGATGTCAGACACAGTAACATCATTAAAATATCCGCCTTAATTTAAGAATAAAACGCTCGACAATGACCTTATTTGTGTTTGAGGGTTTTAAACCACAAACATCGTCTTACCTAGTTTGAATCTGTAATTGCCCAGAAATTTGCGGCTCCAGCTGTCCGCCTGCTCTGTGCTGCGCTCTGAGAACGCGGCCTGTGGGTGTTGACGGACGAGGGAGAAAAGAGCTGTAGCTGAGCTGGCACACAGCGTGCATGTATCTGATGGAAGTTCTGGGATTTATTGTCTAGTCTTTTTGTAATGACCCTGCACTATAATATCTCTCCCTCAATCTGTGAACCCAGTCCCTGCTCCAGGAGGCCCACGAGGTGGAGGTCAAGAAGAAAAAGGAGGAAGACAAAATACAGCGACAGCTGGCTGTCAACAGAGAAGACACAGCAACAGAGGTACAAACGATTATACCAGCTCGAACATCAACTTTGGTTGAGTCTTAATGCTTTGAAAGTTTGATCCTATGTGGGTTTTTTTTCTGTTCTGAAGGAAACGATTTTAAGAGAGCAGGTGGAAGGTTTGGTAGAAGAAGAGAACGAAGAGGCAGCGGCCCCTAACGAGGAGGAGGAGGGTGTGACGGTGGGAGGAATCACACGGTCGGACAGAAAGACGGAGAGACAGAGGAGGAAAGAGAGGGCTGAAAAAGTCAAGGTAGGTACCTTTTACTTTTAAGACCCGACTCATTTTAGGAATATAGAAGACGCTCAGAGGGGAGGTGTGGGCTGTTCGACATGATGATGTTTGAATTGTTGTAAATCGAGGGAGCAGACCCAGAAGAGTAAACAGTTAAAAATCAAGCATTGTTAAGAGTGTTAATAACTGCTTTCAAGCTACCATAGTCTGGTTGTAGCTCATAATCCAGGACTCCACTGCTCTCACTGCTCCTCTTCCTCTTCGTTTCCCAGGCGCAGCGGCGGCTGGCCGGCAGACGGCACATCGACCAGCGGCAGCAGCTCTTCCAGCTTCGCTCCATAAAGGCGTCCATCAAGCAGCAGGACCAGATAACCAAGATCAAGCGGAAACAACGCAAGGCTAACCAGGAGGCCCAGAAAGCTCAGCCCAGGCGCCTCGGCAAACTCAAGTACGCACCCCCGACACACTCATAACGCACCTGCTGCAGCACGCTAAAGGCTACTTCACTGATTTGAGGATTACCATTAAATCTGTGATATGACTCCCACTGGTAATTAAGATGCAGTCTGGTTCAAACATGCATCAGTATTTTACACTGGTATACTGATCACACTGGTATTTAGGAAGCAGACAACTTTCTAGATAAAAAAAAACAAAAACCAAAACACTGGATCTCAGTTTTCCTGTAATGAATCTGTCGCAGGTTTTGTTCAGATCCTCTCAAAAACATCACTTCATTTATTAACACTGCCTTTCCATTAAACATTCAAAGTCAAAACTTGAGACCTAACTTTTGACCCCTAACCCTACCCAACCTCGATGCCTTTTGTTGATGCTTCAGAAATCAACAAGCAGAGCTGTAAAAATACAAAAACTGTACCTGAACCGAAAGCTCAACGCTCATCCTTTGACTGAAATCTACTTGATTTTGAGATGATGTAACATCCCTTTAAATGTTTCTACTCTGCACTGTGAGGGAAACAGAACTGATTTGTCCGTTTAAGGTTTTATGCTGTCACTCCCCCCTCCTATTGGCTCGAGGTGAATTAAACAATATCTTAATGTGGATATGTCTGTTGAGGAGTGTGTGTTTGTCCCGTGATGATCTCATCCTTGCGCTCCCAGTATTTCCTTCATGGGAATGTGAAGAAGACACACAGGAGCTCAGGAGACCGTTGAGTGAATGGTGTCCTGGGATCTGAGGATGTGCTGCTCACACCGTAGCATAGATCGTGTTGCTGTATCTAATATTTATATCTCAAGCCTCTTGTGTCCTCTAAACATAATCAGTAACTAGGGGGTCTGGAGGATGAACTCCGGGTGAAGTCAGAGGGGAAAGATGTGGCTCTTTGCAATCACACATGCAGCTCCTCCATCTGGAATTTTCAGGAGTTTTGTGCATGTGTGAACGCCCTTTATGTCTAGGACAAAGTTAACCATGTCTCATGAAGCTGTTTTGCTGCAAAGTCCTGTAACAACCACTAGAGGTCACTGTATCCTCAGTTGACCTCGACTTTCTGCAGATGTGGTTTAAGTGAGGAGAGTGTGCAGAACTCTAATCTCAATATTGTGTTGTAGCTGTTAGCCAGTCCAAACGGATTTCACCTCAATAATATAGTCACACATGTATGACATTTCTTTATTTCAACATTGACACTGTCCAAGAAATGCAAAGTAGGTGGAACTTGGAACAGCATTTAGTTGTTGGCTCTGAGGGGGCTTAAAGGAACCCCCCTCTTAACTAACACTGTGCTCGGGTAGAAATAAAAAGGCCTCAGGGATGACAACCGTTAAGGGACAACAGTCTGGGAAGAAAAAACAAAGCAACCATTGGACGTCACTCCCAGAGTGCATTGCAGTAATATGGCTCCTTTAAAACGATCAGAGATTATAAACGAGTCCAAGCATGGGAGAAAAATAACTTTGATTATCTTGAGTGTTGATCTACAGCGATAAAACTGATTGTTTCTTTTAACTGGGCTGACCTATTGGTTAGTGTTTGCCCCCCATGTATGGAGGCGGTGCGTCATGGGATTCAAATCCGGCCTCTGGCTCCTTTCCTGCATGTCATGCTTTCTCTCTCCCGCTCCCTGTCTCCTGCCTTTATACACCGTCCTATCTCTAAAATAGACGTAAAAAGCCCTTGAAATGCTTAAATGACCATGTGAAATATTCATACGCAGGATGACAGTTTGAACTTGTCTCTTTGGGAGACCCCTGGAAAATACGGTGCATGAAAAATGACAAAAATAAACTTCCCGCTTGTGAAATAGAAAATAGTTGTATTGCATACAAATGTTCCTTTCCAGCAAGAAAAAATAAACAAAGCTGTGTGTTTTGTGATGCTGCTGCTTTTTTAGTTTCACACGGAGAGGGGGAGGAGAAACGGGTCTACATATATGGATATGGTTATATTGTCTTATCATACATCTGGTTTGAAAGTAAATTGATGCTAATAACATGCTGCTGCTTATTTTCAGGTTTCAGGCTCAGGACCTGGAGGTCAAGCTGAGTGACGAGCTGGCTGGCTCCCTGCGACAACTCAAGGTACTTCACACGCTGTTGTAATCGCTGAACTTGTTGATCCTCTTTGACCCTTTAAAGGGCGCACACGCAGTCTTTATCTGTAATGAGTTCTGGTTCATTAAGTTAGTCGCTTATCTTCCGCACTCTGTATTGTCTTATTCTGAGCTTCATCCTTTTATTTAATGCTGCGACAGTCCTCACCCCCCCTTCCCCTCGCGGGGACCGTTCCACTTTAATTTAAACTATCTGCACTGCTCTCATCTCTCACCATGACATCTCTGAATGAAGCTTAAACCAGGCTGAATTATCTGATTTGAGCAGGAATTGATTCAAAGAACATTTCTCACACGCGGATGTATCGCTTGTACTTTTGTGACTCTGCAGCCAGAGGGCAGCGTCCTCAAGGACCGCTTCAAGAGTCTGCAGAAGAGGAACCTGATCGAGCCGAGAGAAAGAGCCAAGTAAGGACCTGATCCTCTTACATAACACCTCATCACAGACACAAAAGGACACGCACGCACGCACGCACGCACGCACGCACGCACGCACGCACGCACGCACGCACGCACGCACGCACAAGAAGGTGTCTTTTGATTTTAAAATGTGCTGCTCTGCCTCTCTGTTTACCCTCCTCCTCTCCCCTCCCTGTGTCTTAGGTTCAAGAGGAGACTCAAGGTCAAGTATCAGGAGAAGAGGGCTTTTAGAGAGATCACATAGAGCCGACCGCCGCAGCTGGACACACGAGACTGGACAGAATTTAAAGCCACGACCCGACATAATGGAACTGTGTACATACAAGTTAATAACTCTTTCAGACAAAAACAAACATCAACTGATGAATAAATATTTGTAATTCCATCACTGGTCGTTCATGTTTGATCATATTTAGCGCTTTTTATTCAGCTTAGTTAATGATGCGGGTAGAAACAAGAAGCGGGACGATCTACTGCATGGTATGGGAAGGTCACGTTTACATCAGCTGTTCCTTCGGCTTCCTTTAATTCAAACATGTAAACCTTGAAATAAATACCTACATTTTTTGGAATTGCGTCAAATTATCAAATCAGATTTATTGGCCAGGTATGTTTTACACACGAGGATCTCGATGCAAAGTCTGAAATGTTTGAGGCTTAAGAGACGATGGTGAGGAGTGCAAAAATAAAGAGATAAACATGATAGATGTAAGGGTGTAACAAATGGTTAATTTGTGTGACTGCATATGAATGGTTACTTACCAACCTCTGACATCAGTGTGTGAATGTGTAGGTGTGACCTGCGGTGTGAAAGTGCTTTGAGTTGTCAGAAGATGAGAAAAGAACCAAACAAGCTCAAGTCCATTTACAGTATGGTCCTTTAAAAACGTATTTTAAAAATTGGAGTGCAATGAGATGGCTTGCGACACACCCCGACATGCACAGGGATCGGCCCTTCAACCTAGATTGCAGTTTTAATTCATGTGTGAAATGCTGCATGTTCTTACCCTATGACTTTACAAATATTCAAAACAAAAAGCTAGACAATTGAAATGTTAAATAATGGATTTTCATACATGCGATTATTGAAATTATGCAAATAATTTGAGTAAAAGAATTTAATTGTTTGACAGCCCTGCTTAATTTAAGTTAAATTATAAAGAGTAAGTGGGATAGTGGTGCCTCAGGTTGAAAACTGTCAGATGGACTTGAGGAAGTTGGCATGTGATAATTGATTCCAATCCTTTGGCTTAAAACCATAATTGCCTTCAGTCTCCTGCTAGTGTGCACAAGGACATGCACGCACACACACTATATCTCTGTCCCATGGTGGCTGCAGCTATAGGCCAAAGCTTCTTATCCGTTAATCAGTGCGAAAATGTAATCTTTTACCTTCCGGGTCCACAGAAGCCCCCCCACCCATGTAGCCGGCTGAATCAGTTGATCTCCCTCCCCATCACAAGATGGAGAGTGGAGTGAGCCCTGGACCACCTCCCATTGGAGCAGCTTATCAACGTTTTCATGGCTGATGAATTAACCAGACCGCAGACTCATAAAGCCCCTGTTTGTCCCAGAGGAACCTCGTTCATTACTTTTCTACTTAGAGGAATTAAGAGCCAAACACACTGGATGGTGAGGTGATGTCTTTAAAGGTCACATATCCTCCTCCTCTTCAACCAGTCTAAATAAGTCTCAGAGCTCCTCAAAACATGTGTGTGAAGTTTCTTGTTCTTAATCCACTCTGATCCTGTATTTGATCATGTCTATAAACCCATCTATTTCAGCCCTGATCAGAACAGGCTGTTTGTGTGTCTGTACCTTTAAATGTAAATGAGCTGTGTCTGACCACGCCCCCTCTCTGGAAGGGCTCGGGTGTACTCGGTGCTTTCTCGCTCCATGTCCTATTGTTTACGGTGAGAAGGCAGACTCAGAGGGCAGAACAAACACCTAGCTGTGGGAGTGTCACCCACCTGGGGGAGGAGTTACTGCCCTTTGTGATGTCATGAAGAGAAAAACTCCAAACAGCCTATTTGAGCACACAGTTTCTGAAAAGTGGAGCAGGCTAAAGACGGAGGATGGACTTTTCTCATCATTGGGGGGTTTGTAGACAGACTAGAGACTTCTGCAACCAGCCTCTAGTGGACACTCGATGAACTGCAAGATTTTGCGCTTAAGTATCGGCTTTATGTTTCACATCACTTCGCATTCTCGGGTCGTATTGCGGACTTAGTTGCTTCCACGTCGTTCTTTTAACATCCTGCCTTGCCTTAAAAGCCCCCCTCGTCCCCCTACTGTCCTACAGGGATAGTCTCCTGCTGTGCGGTGCATATGTGGACAACCACAGTAGGAAGAATTCTGGAGCAGTCCTCCTAAAGTTCTCTAGGATTTTTTCACGAGAAAACAACTATTTAAGTCCTCTGTGATCTTAACCTGGGGGGGTCTAATCGAAAAAATTATCACAAATCATAAAACCATGAATCAGGAAAGTCCATAAATTAGTTGCAGGACAATTTACCTCAAACTATAATTGTCAATTTCATTGTGGCACTAGAGAAAACAGCAGACTATCAACAGAGTGGGTAGGAATTAAGCTCTGTTTTTGTAAAGCAACAAGTCTCTCTGAAACGTTATCAGGGGGAGGGGGGGGTAAGGGAAATATCTGGCGTTTCTTGCAAGTATGCCAGACGGAGGATTGCGGCCAGGATGTTTGTGTTTTTGTCCCTTTTGCCGTACTCTCTTCACGTGTGAGACACAGTGTTGTCAGATTGTCTTGGCACAGGCGAGGGCAGATTACGTGTGGGCAATCACTCATTACCTCCTTAGTAGATTACTACTCCTCCGGTCCGGTGATACGGGCAGCGACAGGGGAAGCCACTAAAACACTTAGCTGCACTGCACGGAGATGCTACCTCTGAGCTCGTCTATGAGAATCTAAATGAATAATGTTGAGTGATTCCTCGCTTGTTTGCTGCAAAGTGACATGCAAACACATGGCAGCTCATTGTCCCTCTGCCTGCCTCACCTCTTTCATGCATCAGACACACAGACACTTTGTAAGGACACATTAAAAAAAACCACACAGAGGTCTGTGCTGCAACCCAGCTGAGGTCCCATCCCAACATGCCACTGTGCACCCTGAAGTAAGCACAAGAAATAATCAAGATTAGGAATGTAGCTATGCTTCTGTGGGATGGAAGGATATCTGTCACCTCGGTCTAAATTGAATTACAGCCGTTGTCCCGCCCCTTCAGATCTTATGTAACCAAAGTTGTGTCCATGACCCCACAAGGATGAACTCTCCGCTTTATAAAACCCGGGGTCAACATGCTAACTCAACCTTTTTCTTTGAAGGCCTCAAGAGCTCTGAGTGCCAAAGACGGCTACTGTCCTTCAGATACAAGTCTCGCCACCACTACGGTGTTGATAGGACGATTTGTTAAAAAATGGTAGCGGAAGATTCTAAAGCCCCCTTTCACAGGTGCACTGCACTCGTGATAAAATCTCCCAAAAATGATCAGTGTGGTCTGCAACTTGGAATGCAAACATGCAGAAGTGTGTTAAAATACCATGTGCTTATCGTTACAAAAAACGAGCATGCAAGACATTTTATTTTCTCAGGAGGACGGTGAGATAGTTGCATAATACTGAGCATGTGTGTTCATGCTGTTGATGTGAAAGGTGAGGGTTGGAGTAGTGCTTAGGATGGGGGGTAAGGGGTTGCAGTAGGGGTTTAAAAGTGAGGGCAACATTATCCATGACGTGTGGAGGGAGGGGCTGATCTTCCAATGTTCGGGTTGTTTGAAAGGGACACTCTGGAAAATGTTTGCGGCTGGATGTTCTGACATTTTCTGGAATTTAGGACTCGACTGTCTGAATGCTCTTCCAAACAGACATAGCAACTGAAAAAAATTGAAGAAGTTAGAATAAATGCACAACTTCTACTTCTACTAATTCTATAATTTAGGTAAATCAGATATCAAATTACTGAATGCATTTCACTGCTCTGATGTACTCTCACGCATGATCACAAGCATTTCTATTCTCCCCTCCCGTCATCTGAACATGCCCAGGACCATCTCCCTGTCCCTGTCCTGGATTACCTGATCTCAGGAGGGGGCACAGATTAACCAGTCACCCAGATATAGCAGGATTTTGAGACCCTGGCGGCTAAGGCAGCTGTAACCAGGGGGGCTCTCAGGAGGTGAAATAGCGCCGTGGAAGAAGCCACAGAGTCTGCTGTACAACGCAACTTTTGCATTTATATCAGTTCTTTCAGTAGTTTGACACATTTACAATATCACCAAAATCACAGAGAGGAATATGCAGGTGAACAGAAACAAATACTGTATCAGTTTCATTACTAGCATGCAGATCGCACCAGTCACCACCCCATCCCACTTGCATCTGATGAATTTTCCTGAATATTTCCTGCTGCGTTCTCACGTCTGCGCAGCCCGAAAACTTCAGATAGTTTTCAGTAGGTTTGTGCTAGTGTGAAAGCACTCTTCTTTGGGGGGATTATTACCTGAGAGAAACTTAAATTAAAACAAGCTCTGTGTTTTTTTTTTTTAAAACTAGCATGCAAGCTAACTAGGTTCTCTCCGATGAGAGAAGGAATGTACTGGTTAGTGTAGCACTCCCGTTTTGCATATGAAGCATCAGAGCCATCACAATACACAGGAACACGAGGTACCTGCTCTGCATTGGTAATGAATTGAGTGGATTAACTGAAGTGAATTAGTTTCCTACCTGTTGTCTCAGGTGAGGTCAAAGTTGGAGGCTGGAAGTTGACCCCGCATTTAAAATAGTGCAGGAAGGTCGGCCTCTTGGGGTCATGGACGTGGCTTGGCTCACATTCAGGCAAAACATGTTTTTTGTCATGGAGGTTGAAACAGATCCAAGATGGGAATTTGAAATTCCAATTCCTTCCTCTGTAAACACTTCCAAGCGACAACCTGTGGAGTTGAAAAATTAGACCAATGCGGAAGTGCAAAATCCTGCAGTTCCTTGAGTGTCCACTAGAGGCTGTTTGCAGAAGCACAGGAAGTCACATACACACCCATTCAAAAAAGCCTGTTTTGACACAAATTGTTTTCTCACAAGATTAATTTTTTGATAACTCGTCTGTTTTGATTTGATGAAGGATAAGAGTTATTCACAATAAGCTGTGTAACTGACCTTATTGACAGGCGCCCGCGGTGTAATGTTTGTCAGGAGGCTTAAAACCCGCCTCAGCTCCAGCTCTCAGCCTGTCGTTAGGTTGACTGAAAGTTAGACTGAGACAGCATTTCCAGCATGGAGACCTCCATCGATGAGACTCCAGCGCCCCCTGCAGGAACAGGCGACTTTGTTCATTAATATTTACAGTCTATGATATTTTCAATATTTTGTCGCCCTCCGTCTCCAGAGGAAAATATCTCACGCTGTAGTCGCTGAATGCTCCACGGTGTTCTAGACACTAACTTTGCTGGTCTGACATTTAGTGCTAATCAGGAAGAGTGCAGACATCTTTACAGTGAAGATTCAGTAGCTGCCTGATAATTTGATATCGACACAAGAAAGATACAGAACGTGAAACCAAGACAAAGTGCATCTGCAGAGTCTCAGGATGATTTTCATTGACAATATGAACTTTGTTAATAGCTTTTAAAGTCAGTTAACAAGTTAAAGTGTCAAATATTTGCTGGTTCCAGGTAGTTAAATGTGACTATTAGCAGTAAAGAGTAAGATGCGCAAAGATTTCACTGCATTTTCCGGACTTCTTCCTGCTGCATTCACACAGCTCTCCCTGACAAAATTTGGGGAATTTTCCAGGCGTTTTGTGCATGTGTGAAAATAACAGAAATGGTAAAATAACTTGAGCTTGTATCACGCTTTTACACCGCAGGTCAAACCCACACATTCACACACTGGCTGCTAAGTGAAATCTCCAAAGTAACTAATCCCATTCATACACCGCCGACGAAGCAGCGGGAGCAACTTGGGGTTAAGTGTCTTGCTCAAGGACACATCGGACATGTGGCTGCAGGAGCTAGTGATCGAACACCTGGCGGTTTAGACAACCATCTGAGCCTCAGATGATCCAAGTTACGGGTCTGTAGTTGTCGATTTCTAATAACCACCTTTGACATTTAAACCCTAAAATAACCAATAACAGGTGTCATCATGACCCCAGTGTTCTCACTCGCTGGACTAACCTTCCCAACATGGCATATCAGTGCCTCTTTATTTATTTAAAGTCTGAAAGGATTAATGGATAATGGAAATAATTAAACGCTTAAACCTTTTAGTGTTACATTGCTTTAAAAAAAAGTCTGCCATGATTACATTATGTGTGTGTGTGTGTGTGTGTGTGTGTGTGTGACAGTACATCCTCTGTAAATTACTCTTGATGACTGTCACTAATTTAATTTACATGTCACACACACATTCTATGCATAGCCTCAGTATGGCACTACCCCTCCTGTCTCACGTTTGGTGTGTGTGTGTGTGTTCACAGTGAGCATCATCCTCGTAGCCGTGTGTATCAACACAAACAGACGAGAAGACAAGATCATGAGCAATACATGGTGTTGGAGAAAAGAGTGGGAAATGATTTGTGTGGTGTTTGAGGCAGTAAGAGATGAAGGAGGAGGAGGAAGGGGGGGGGATAAACACAGTGATGGCGAGGGAGCGAGAGGGAGTGAAGGGAGCGAGAGGGAGTGAGAGGGAGCGAGAGGGAGTGAGAGGGAGCGAGAGGGAGTGAGAGGGAGCGAGAGGGGGGAGGAGCACAGAGATGATTCCTCGCTCTAATCCTGTAGACACACGCTTGGTCTGGCTGCCTACTGGCTCAGAGAGAGAGAGAGTGAGAGAGAGACGGAGGCAGGTGGAGGGCAGAAGCAGAGAGAGGGAGACCAAGTGGGAAGGAAAAAAACAAGATGAAGGGAAGAGAGGAGAGGATAGCTGCTCCTCGTAAACTACGCTGAGAGAAACACGGAGAACGGCAGAGAGAGGCAGTGAGAAGGAGGAGGAGGAGGAGGACTTGAGAAACCAGCGACGGTTTGGAGCACAGGGAAGGAGACGGAGCAGCAGCAGCAGGAGGAGGAGTGAGCGATGCTTCAGTCCAGCGCTGCATGATCCAAACCAGGAGAGAAGGCAAGGAGCAACAGAAGAGGAGAAGGGAACCGTTGAAAAATAAGCTTGAAGAGAGGACAGAAAACAAGGGGACAGAATAGAGGATGGAGGAGTGCACAACGAGCAGACACACAGATCCCTGGTTGCTCCGGTTCACATGAGTGCATGGACTTGAACCCACCCCCCCCCCCCCAACCCCCCAGAGTTACTACAAGATGCTGTCAAAGAACCAGTGTGAGGGCGCACTGTTAGTGTGTGAGTGATGGGTGCCTGTTTGCACAAACCACCATTGCTACCTGAAACTCAGTAGAATTAGATGAGTGCTGGTGTCCCCAGGTGCTTGTGTGTGTGTGTGTGTGTGTGTGTGAGAACATCTGACTGAGCAGCTGTTTAGGGGGCTAAACAGGGTCATATGCACCCAGAGCAGAGAAAAAGGCAGGCAGGAGAAGTTGACACGTTCACCTGAGCACGTGCATGGACGGAGAATTAAACACACACACACACAGACATGAGAATGGGTGTGTGTGCAGCTAGCAGATAGACGAGAGTCAGTCCAAGCATCTCAGGTGTAGTTCAAAGCTTGGTTTTTATTTTGGGATTTTGTCAAAAAGAAAGGTGAAGGGTGATCACAGCGGCAACAATGAGGTGCCACTGAGCTGCTTGGTTGCTCTTTACACCGGAGAAGCCGTCTCAAGCCACAGCCTACCTCATCTCTACTCAACAAGTGGACTTAAAGACTCAAAAAAGGGGACTCTGACACCGGCGCTGGTGCCCTGCTGACTTGGAAACCCGCTTGAAGTGGGGTCCGCTCTGATTTTCTGTGCCCAGTGGATGCCTCCAAACTCCAACCATGGGAGAATGGACCATCCTGGAGCGCCTCCTAGAGGCCGCCGTGCAGCAGCACTCTACTATGATTGGAAGGTGAGCTCTTCTTTGAGTTGCTGTGTTGATTGTGCTCTTCAGAATGATGCTTTTATTTTGGAAAGTTTTGGAATCTCTCATCTTGCCTGCTCCGGATCACTTCTATGTTTTATGCATGTTTCATCATCAGTCCTCGTGTTCTGCTGTTTGTCAGAGCGTACAACCAGGAGGGTGTTTAGAATAAAGAATGCCACACACATGTAAAATATAAATCCCTCCCTGCTTTCAGTCAGTGATTCCTCGTCAAACGTGGCTGATGGGAGAGGGATGGGGGGGGGGGGGCTTAGCTTCTTTAATCCTTCTGAGTGACATGATGGGAGGGTTAGGTTCCAGGAGGGACACTTTTAGTCCACACAGAGACTTTGGACCACAGAGAATCCGGAGCAGTGTGAGGACAAATCACCTTAAATATCCACAGTGCCTTCATTCACACTTTTCTCCATTCTCACGTCTTTCTCTCGCTTTAATGTCAACGCTGCTTCGAGAGCGAGTCCCTCACATGAAGCTTTTCTAATAATTTTCTGCTCTCTCTCCCTTCTCTCTTTTCTCTCTTTCTCTGTAAACTATACAAAGAGAGAAGTGACTAACTCAGGCTTACAGAACTTATGATTTCTGCATCCTGGACATGTCGGGAAGTCTTGTATTTGAGTTTAAATAACTTGTTCTCATCAGCCACAGGACGAGCAATAATTGATGAGCCTTTTAGCCACAGAGGCACATCAGCTCTGAAGTTGGTATTGGTTTTGATTTTACATCTAGTTCATTACATGTTCCTGAGTTTGGGGTTTTTCTTGGGTCATCTCTGAAAACCACAGGTTCAGCACGGGTTCATTTGACTCTGCCTCGCTGTTGGAGTGAATCCCCCTGAAGCTTCACTGCTGAGTGGTTCTCTTGCAGTGTTGGCTGAATAAATGTCACCCATTTTGTGAGGAAATTATGTGGGGAGATATTTCTGTTTTGACGGATGACTTGTCTCCTGCTGACCGAGCTCTGAGTGTGAAGTTTCTCGTGACAAGATATGAAACCGACGTGATTTAGAGTCCTGTTTCTTTCGGTTGAATAGTTAGAGTTGTTTCCCTTGGTGTTGTGATGAATAATTGGTCGCCCCTCATGCATTAGACACTCACTGGAAGCAAAGTGTCGCTCATCATTCGGACGAGTCACCCAGGCTGCGGGGTCTGAGGGACAGAAAGAGAGGGTAAACAAGGAGGAACAGCTAAAGGAAAACAACAAGAGAGAGAGTGAAAAAAAACAGGAAAACAGGTTTGATTGCACGAGAAGAAGCGAGCTGAAGCGACAGTCTGAGTGCGAGAGGGGACAGACGGGAAGCATATGATGGAGTAAGAGTAAAAAAAAAAGACAGAGTGAAGGAGCAGGCAGAGGAGAGCAGTTATTCACAGACTAGCGAGCAGGCACATGGTCTCAGTCTGCAGGGCGTTGGGAGGAAGCCAACAGGACCGTCTCGTCACGAGATGGTGCTGCATGTCATGACCTGAGCAGCGCGACCAGGACACAACCGGCAGCAAAAAACACCAAAAAAACCTCAGATCATCTTCACGCAGATTATATCGGTTGTCCAGACAGTTTAAAATGTTCAGACGGTGGGAGGAGCCCGGCCAAAAGTGTTCAAAACACCCCAAAATTATATTACATGAAGGATTTCCAGCAGCCCCCCCTGGAGTTAGTCCTGCATTTCTTTAGCTTCAAAGCATTAGCTTACAGAATAGCAATGCCATAGATGGACTGTTTTATCTGTAATCTGAAGGCTTACAAATGAAGTCCTGCAAAGAAAATACAGAACATGCTTTTTTCAACAACCAGCCCGAGGAGGTCAGAGATAAATCAACAGCTCTTTTGAGCTAATATAGGAAAGCTATTCAGAGCTTTTTAAAGGATAATCCAGCTGTGTGGCTGTCGAGCGGCTTGAAGTCAAGTTGACATGTTGAAGGATGTAATGATTTTATGAGCTGCATTAGAAGCTGATGTTCAAATTTAACGGTATTTTTAGTCACACAGGCAGCTTAGCGCTCCCCGGGGATGTCAGTGTCAGTCACTTGTTCAAACACTTTGGTCCTGAAATAGATCAACGGCTCTTACTCGGATTGCCGTCAGCCGTCAGACATCATGAATACCTCAGGGACTTGTGCTGGTCGGAGACCCAGAACGTGTTGTAGAGATTATATCTTGGGACTCTGTTGCTTCATCCGCTATTTCCTCATCGTCATATCATCATATACGTCATATCCTGAAGATATCTGAAGATTTCAGAGGCCACCTGTCGGAAATATTTTAGAAATATTCAAGAGTGCATGTGTGAAAAAAGTTGATGACTAATCCATTTTTGATACTCAGTCGAGAAATAGCTCAGTTAAGTATGTTAGCAAGCAGAACGGCGATGTTGAACATGATAAACATTGCTAAGCGCGGTATCATCAACCACAGCTTGTTCGGCTGTTTTTGAAACCGCCTAGTACACTAGTAGTGCGTACTGATTTGGCTAAAATGCAGCATGCAGTATGAGAACAAATGCAAGATCCGCAGTACGCCAAAAAATACCAGGATGTCGTACCGATTCAGAAAACATCTGCAGTCTGCATCAGACCAGTCTCCCTTACATACAGTTTCCCACAATGCAAAGCGCCAGGTCAGAGAGGAAATAATCCCAATCAGACTGAACCACACAAAGATACCACCAGTTATCTTTGTTGATTCTTTAAATCATGAACCTGTAAATGAATCTCTCGTCAGCTTTTTTCAGACTGTAAGTGGACGCGACACTGAGGCGGCGTTTTCTCGTCAGCTAGGCTGTTGTTTACTTCCTCATTCCAAGACACCAACTTAGACGGGTATAATGCAGAATAACCACTGACTGGAGGTCAGACTACAGACTATTTTGAACACAAAGAAGCAGCATATACAGTACATACTGAACACTGCGTTAGATTGTAGTAGTAGGCGTTTTCTAAAACAGCCTTTGAATCGTTATTATGAGTAGCTACAGCGTGTTGATTTTTGCTTTCAGTTCAAACCAACACGGTGCCTTCAGCCGTCAGACCCGCTAACAGGACTGTAGCAACTTTGTCCTATTGTCTCCTAGAAATCGATGCAAAACCATCAAATAAAAACGGTTTAGAAAGTAAAGTATGTAGTAGTAGTAAAGAGTGACACATTGTTCATCTGATGGAGAACAGGCTGTCGTCTCTTTTTCAAACGAGTTATTTATTGGACGTTTGCTGTCTTCACAAACATCCCTTCAAACTCTCTGGTCTGTTTTTAGAGGAAATCAAAAGGGCTATTTTTGCTTCTCCCGTTAAAAGCTAAAAAAGATAAGAGGGAGGATGTCAAAAATATTGTTTAATAATTTGTTCATCACACGCACTTTAATCACTTCGGGCTCTCGCTGACGATCTGAAAAGAGTCATCTGTTTGCAGCTCTGACAGCTCGCACGTTCCCCTCAGTGAAGAGCCGTCTCTGCATCAGGCTTTTCTACTGCTCAGTGCTGTCTAATCTGGGACATCACTGCTGACACGAATTTTTATAAACCCTCAGTCTTCAAACCCATTGGTCAGTCTGGCTGCCTTTTCATGCATCTGATTGGTCGGTGCAGGTGCCTTTCTGCTGTGGAAAGCATTGGACAGGTTTCTGCCCCTGAGGCGATGCCAGCGTGTTTTCTCAAGAGCCCACCATGACAACAGCCTGCAGGCCCGAGTCCATTTGTCATATATGAGTCACACACACATTAGTGGGAATCTAACACTCGTGTGTGTAAGATTACAAACAGCCCGAGAGATTCCCTTCTATGGTCAGGATCTGTGTGTAAGCAGGAATACTCAGACTGCGGGGAAAAAGCGAGCTCAGCTCAGTGCTCTGTGGGTGTTGATGAGTTTTGATTCTGTCTGCGTGTGTTTGTTTGCGTTTTCACCTGCTGCTACCTGTGATTACTTCAGGCCATTATGATCCATGAGGGGGGGAGAGAATCAACTTCCTGAGGACCAGGTTGCGGACTGTGGGACCCCGGAGTCATGATAAAGCACCATTTACCTAAACACTGTCAACACATCTCTCATGCCGCCCTCCCATAAGCTCTTGCCCCATCCCTAAGCTGCCATTGGTTCAAAAAGAGATTGCTTAACATGCAGATGAATCCTCCCACCACCCTGATATTGATCTCCAATAATGGAATAGGAAGCAGAGCTTGAAAGAAGACGGGGACTTAATGAAAGAGTCTTTAGGGTCTGTCCATTTGCAATACGAATGCACTCATTGGCTGCAGAGACGGGAATGCTAAGAGAGTGATTAAGGTTGTAAGTACCATATTGACATTTTGCCGGTAAAAATAAACCTTGTCAGTAATTAGCAGTCCAAATGTTGATCCTCACCAACGTGAACACAATGGTTAAACACCTCGAGGACAGACAGAAGTGTCTGTTTTCACACGCTGCATTCAGCCCCTAAAATCTTCTTCCTACAAATGTCCCTTACAGCGTTAAGTGTTACCTGTCTGACATGATGGAAGCAGGATGCAGGACATGACACAAAAAACATGCTGCAGAAATCCAAGATGGCAGATGAATAGAGACAAAAACGGACACCGTGATGATAGTTGTTCCTCTTTATCTATGACGTAATCAAAGTATCGATGCTGTAAAGAGTGTGAGTGTGAAGCAGCTTCCTTCAGTGTTCCCCGTCGTGATGATTTAAATGTCATCACCCCCCCTGCCACTTCGTTATTTTTCTGAACATGTCCTGCTGTGTTCTCACCCCGACTTCACACGGATATGTTGCTGTAGGAGACTGGCAGGTATAAAAGTGCATGAAAGTCAGGGGGGGAAATTTGGCTGTTCATGTTTTAACCTGCCCTAAAGTTTTTCCAGGAAATCACCTTGAGACGACTCTGAATGTGTTTAGAGCTGCATCATGCTGGATGTAAAGTATGTCTTTTCTGTGTGCAGAGCCAGGGAGAGGTCATAAAAGAAGTGACACAACACATAACACAGTTGCGACAAAACAGTAAAATTTGAACCTGAATACACACAAGGAAAAGGCGTCAGAATGCTTATTTCTAAACCTGGTTTTGTGCCCTAAGATTGAAAAATGCCGCACAGAGACTAAGTGGGCCTGTACCTGTGACTCGTTCGTATCTAAATAAAATGAAAAGTCCAGATATGTTTCATGATTAATTTAACAAAAGTGAAAATAATTCTAAAAACAAAAGTCCGAAAGATGATGACAATTACGATGATGCTGATGAGGGTAAAGATGATGGTCAACAGAAAATATTCAAACCCCCTCAGCCTCTTTGTCTCGCCTCATGTCCAACCAATGCATAGGTAAATAATAAGGTAAACCACGCCCATTGCAAATTACAGGAAACTTCATAAAACCCATAGAAGGAGCAAAACATAACAAATAATCTCCTACACCTGGCATCTCTCACCCCTGGCCGATCAAAGAGTGAAGCTGACTTACACATATTGGACTGTTCTGTAAATGAAACCCTTTCCAGAAAGGCTGTTGCAGAACCTTCCATGATCAAAAAGCACTTTAAAGCCTTAAAGGTGCTTCAAAGCACTATAAGTAAAAACAATAAAAATTGTTCATTCATTAAGAGCTGCAGGTAGAACCTGTAAAAAGCGATGGTGGGGGGTTTGCTTGAATCTCAGCGTGCCTCTACTCATGCTCACACGACTGGAGGTGATGAGGAGTGCGTGTTGGAGTGCGCTCCTATAGAGAGGGTCAACACCTCATTCTCAACAGAGGCCAGCTCGCTCAGCATGACTCCCCTGAGTGTTGTCACTCTGGAGCTCTCGACTCACTCGTCCGTAAAGGAAAGCATGTGTGTGTGTTTGTGTGTGTGTGTTTGTGTACTGCATGTGCACTCCTTCAACACGGTACCACGCTTCCACCAAGCCAAAACCAATATTTATTAGTTCAGCATGCGTGTGTTTGTTGACAGGTTACAGCTCTGGCTTCAAATGACGTTTAGATCATCATGCTTTTATATAGTCAACTCCCTGTGGAGCGTTCTCAACCCCCATGGACATGATGGATGATTTAGTTTGCACAGAATGGGGGGCTTATCTTGCAAATGTGTGCTCCATTGCATAGAAGAAGAGAGTGAGAAAGAGGCTGTGATATTATCTCACTCGTGCCAGATTCCCCTGAGAGATTTTTTCTTTTTAAAAAGAGACACTTACAGAAGGCATGTGGCCGCTTTCACACTTCCTCCATCCATATGTAATGACCCCAGGGATGATGTCGCCTAAGACGCCTGCTTTTAAGACGTTTTCTAACATACGTCAACAGTCGCTGATGTAACCCCAAGTAAGGAAGCACATCTTTAAAACAGCGATAAATCAATTATTTAAGCTGCAGCGTGTATTTGTGTTCACGTTATTAATTATAGCAGAATCGATCTGCTCTAGCTCTGCTTCTGGAGATACAAACATCCAGGAAATGAGCCCTGGGATGCAGCAGAGAGAGATGCTCTGTATTCCTGCTCGCAGCCTTTCATGACTGGAGAACTACAACCAGCCTCCGCAGGGACAGTTGGAGATGCAGAGTTGTAGCTGGGGGAGCGTTGGGAGAGAAACTGCACATAATTATGCAGCTTGTGCTCTCATTTCTTCCCGCTAACACTTCACCCTCATTCCCATTCGTGTTTTCAGCTGCTTCTTGATCCTCACACATATACTGAGGTCAGGGTTTACGAGGTTGTCTTCATGCTGATGGATTAATCGATTAAGCTCCTGTTGCAAGTGTGTGTCCATCAGATATTATGTGGTTAAAAGGTGTATCCTCAAGCGGTATGTTCCTGGCTCGAGTCTTTGCAGCGTGCTGCTGGATTAAAAAAATCAGAAAGCAACAAAAACGATTGTCAAACGAGAGAGAGAGAGAGAGAGTGGGAGACATATGGGTAAAGACAGAGGGATTAGAACAAGTGAAGGGGGTCAGAGGTGAGACAGATTTCACCTAGCAGGGCCGTGGGGAGAGACCGACCCTGGCAGCGTGACTCAGTAAGGCTTATAGGTTTAGCGTTAGCACCTTGCTGGAGGAGGGAGCAGGTCAGCTTTTGGATGATACCAGGGGGTTTGTTTAACCCGGACACCACCTCGCACACATAAAAACAGAGGACAAAACACTGCAAAGATTGCAACATAATCTGTCATTAAGTCACATGCACATTTTTTGGAAACATGTCGAATGAAAAGCATCAATGAAGAACGAGCAGCCTCCTCTGCAGTTCCTCTAGTGTCCACTTGAGGCCGGCTCCAAAAGCCTGGGCGGTCCCATCAAGTCCAATATACAGTAAAAATGCTCATCTTTAAACATGTCTACAAACTGGTACAATGAGCAGTTTTAGTCTGACTAGCTCATTTCTATATTGTTACACTCTGCTTATAACACAGCATACATTTGCATAAAGAGGGGCGTTGCTTATTTGGCTGACAGATTGGTACATTTTAGCCTCTCTGCCTGTAACCAGATAGATCCAAGTTAGGCAGCGACAGTATTTCAAACATAGTGACGGTCACTGACGTCACTGAGAAGACGCCATGTTTTGCAAAGTCCTTAACGGTTTCTAATATGCACTCCTAGAATTTCAAGAAGCCTGCCCCTGAAACCCTCCTGATCTGGTTGTTCAGTCACAGAGGTGCTGCTTGTCAACAGGCCACTTCTTGGGACCCTGGGCCACTAAAGCCTGGCTCAGACCGCAGGATAATCAGGCCGATTCCTCCTTCCCGACATTCACAGGGTTGTTCCCGACTCAAGGCTGCTCGGAACCGATTATCTTCCCAGATTATCTTGTATTGTGAGCAATATACAGATCCAATCGTAACATCCCGATGTCATTGGAGATCGTCGGGGGCGCCGCAAATTTGATTATAAACATTTGTTTATACGTTTGATATTTTTTTAAATCTTGGCGGTTGCGTCATGAAAGGGTCTGGCGGAAGTCGTGTGTGACTACAATAACCATGGAGGGAGGACAGTAATCAGTGGACAGCAGTTACAACCTGAAGACAACACAAACCATAATCCCAGTGATTGTTTACCCAAAGAGAAACTGTGCTGATTAAAAAATCCATCCCTGTGAGTGAAGGAGTGCTTGTGTGTGTGTGTGTGTGTGTGTGTGTGTGTGTGTGTGTGTGTGTGTGTGTGTGTGTGTGTGTGTGTGTGTGTGTGTGTGTGTGTGTGTGCAGAGACCTGTGGTTGGATCTGACAGTCGAGGATTAAAACTCACCTACCAAGATCTTCTGCATGTTAACAGGAAATCAATACTCCAAACTTGCGAGGCAGTCCCTGATCTCGTTTGCATTACCTCATGATGGTAACTGTGACGCCATGAATTATTTATCTCAGGCAGGCTTTTACATTTTCCCACCCTGTTGACATGATGTGCGTGCGAGGCAGGCAAACAAGTCAGGATAAAATGCTTGCTGAGTGTCATGTTATACCTCGAGCCTTGACTTCTTATACCTGTCACAGTTCAACAGTCTTACCCTAAAAAGCTGTTGGAAGGAAGATAAAGCCACATCAGCACACAACTTGAAGATCCCATCTCCTCCTCGTGTGTGAAACGTATAGAGCAGCTTTTGCAGGAGCTCAAAAACCTCCTGATTGATCTGATACTGGTGTCAGCAAAAACCCTCATTTCAACGGTTCATTTCAGCTGCTGTCCCTTTAAGGCCCCCCTCTCCACATAACCCACTTTCCTCTGATTGGTCAGCTGTCTGGAAGTCTTCCTGAGGGGCAGAACGCTGCAGGGCTGCCAGGGGAGGTCTACTCTCCAGTGCTGGGAGAAGAGAGTCTATGGAAGAGATTTCATATCGAGGAACTATCGATGATTTTCAGGACAAGCTGTTTAGCGCCCTCTGCAGACTGATCCTGGGATTACTCCAACATACGTTTACCTCATGATGAAACTATGCCAACGTTTAGTCAGGGTATGTGACATGTGAGTTTTAAAAAGGTCAACTGTAAAGGGTTCACAGAAGCCTCATTTGGGCGAGTCGTTGTTCATGTGATGCATGTTTTGATGTTATGTTGACAAAGTGATGGGATATACAATCAGGAGTCTGTATATTGTGATTTATTTTGAAATTGACTGGATGCTCTATGCGTTCCCGTGTGTGACTTCCTGTTTGCTAGCTGGATCCTGTGGAAACCGCCAGTTACAGAAAAAAAACTGTTGTCCTCTGTGCAGTTGGATGAACATAATTTTCTGAAATATGAGGCATAGGATTAAAACAATCAGCCATCTTTGCTCTTCGGTACAAAGCGAGGCCGCAGCTTTTGAAGTTAGCTCGGCTGTGTGTGTTTGTGTGAACTCGTGGCTGGGAGGCCTCTGTGATATTTTCAGCATCTGCTTTAATAACACATGACTAACAGCATTCCTATGTCAGGACCGTAAAGCTGACTCCCTCGTTTTGTTTGATTGATCATTAAGTTTGTGTGATGATGTGATAATTTCGCTCTCCTTCACATCTCTCGCTCGTCCTTCTTCCCCCTCGCCCTCGCCTCTTTATCTTACTTTATCTCGCTTTTTGTAGATGAGAAGGCCGCTCTTCTGAAAATTGATTTATCCTCCTCATTCTCCCTCAACTCCCATCCCCGGCTGCATCTTCGATCTCGAGCCGAGTTTGTTAAAGCCACTTAGAGCGCAGTGCATCCACCTCTTTGAGCGTGTTTGTGTTCCTCAGAGGTGGTAGAAGCTGCTGCACCGCAAAGACTGACTCAACATGAATAAAAAATCACAAGCACATACAGCCAAACACCTGACACCTTGCTCAAACACACACTGTCTCTGCCAGGACCAACAATCTATAATGAGACATCTGATTCACTGCCCCCCCCACCCCCCTCACCTATGTGTACGCTCACTAACAAAAACACACACTCACAACCAGATGGTCTTCCAAATATACGAACATGTGCGTAAGCAAGCTTGCAGCGTGGTTGATATGTTTACTCGTCACTCATTGGGGCGGAGACACACTCATAGACACGTTTTCTCACACATACACATGCTGCCGAGCATGTCCCGGTCTGACATTACATACGAGCAACCAGATAGAGTGTGACAAAGCATTCACACCTACACACACGATCACATTCACAGTTTCTTAATTAGGCAGTGAAACTATGCAGTTTGTGTGTGTTTGTGTCTCAGCAATATGCTACATTCACACGTCTCTCCGAGCCAATGGTGAAAAAGCTACATGAGGACAGTGCTGTGATGTAGGACTGATTCTATTGGCTCTTAACGGCACGATCAGAAACGCGGGGTCAACAGTGTGGCTACAAAAATAACAACAACTTGACTTTTGGACAGTAGATTTTTGGAACAAAGGGAAGTTAAAACTCAACGTATTTACTAATCGTGAAGCCTGGCTCATGCTGCAGGATAATTGGGCCGAGAGGAAAAATAGCCCATTAGTGGTGGTCTGACCGCTCTTTTTTAAAAATCCACATCCACGACACGTCTTTTTATAAAAAGGAAAGCAAGAAATTACACTTTTGTCATAAAACAGATTCCCGCTCTGAATATGGATCACACACAGAGAACATTATGTAATTTCCCCTCCTGGTTTTTAATGGTTACATTCGAACCATGCGGCGGACTAGAAAATCAAACCGTATAAAAATAGGCAGAAGAGACTTTTTGGAGGCTGGAGTGTTTTCGGGGATGTTCCCTGCACGGCCATGTGCTGTCTGCTTGTGTGTCATGGAGGCTCCCTGCATGTGCCAGAGCGGCTGATTTGGTTCGGTGCTTGGCACGGGGTAGCTGCTGTGGGTGGGCAGTTGGCACTGACGCGGCGCTCCTAACTCGGGATTGTCGAAAAACCCACAATTTTAATCCGGATTACGCCCATCATTTCTCTCTGGCGCGCACACGTTTTCTGTATTTCCCTTGAATTGACCCCCCCCCCCCCCTTCTCTCTCTCTCCCTCCCTCGCTCCCTCCTTACCGCCCACACGTTCGCTCTCCCTCTCTCCCTCCTGCTGCTCTTTCTCCTGCTCATGCCTCCCCCCCCCCCCACCCCTCCACTCAATCACAACCCTGCCCAAAAAACCCAATGCTCCACGTCTGTTGCCATGGTGACCGCTCATGTCACTTCTCCTCATTACCGCCATTGATCTGCAGTGAATGATCACTTAGGGTAGATTTTAGAAGAAGTATATTTTTAATCTCTGTGCTGCTATTTACGTCTTCCAGAGATCTCGAACATCTCGTCGGAATTGTTTTGTGTTATTTATAAACTAAAAAAAATTATAATTATCCTCTTATTATTAGCCGAGCGTCTTCATGAGTGTGTGTTCATGTGAATATGTGGTATTATTATTTTTTACACCCAGCCAGCCACCGGCGGTGTCCACATCTTGTTCAAAATGCCGCAGCCAGACGTCTTAGCCAATGCAACAAAGAGATCACACCTCTTAGCATCCTTTCACTGGAAAGAATCCATCCATTATCTAAACACCTTTATCCCATTTGGGGACACGAGGGGGCTGGAGCTCATCCTAGCTGTCACTGGGCGAGAGGCAGGGTTAAACCATGGACTGTTCACCAGCCAATCACAGAGCTGACATACAGAGACAGACAACCAGCCACACTCACATTCACACCTACGGCCAATCCAGAGTCACCAGTTAACCTAACATGGCCTCAGTCCAAGCATGTCTTTGGACTGTGGGAGGAATCCAGAGAGAACCCACACATGCACGGGGGGAACATGCAAACTCCACACGGAGAGGCTCCTGTGGATTCAAACCAGGAACCTATCCGACAGCATTAACCCCTGCACCCATCAAAGCTACATCACTGAACTCTTATCACCATAGAAATCAGGGAAAGAGAGAGTGGGGAATGAATTTGGGAAAGGAGCCACAGGTTGGATTTGAACGCGGGCCACCCGGCCACCCGCCACCAACACCCCCTTACTGAGATAGTAAAGGTATAGAAGTTTACTTCTCTTATGATTTCTAATTCTCCCGATAATACGCTGCTCGTGATTTCGATGTGATCTTCATTGTGAGCAGCAGTCGTGCTAACGTCGCCCCCTAACCTTTGCAGAATATCAAATGTATGATTTCACAAACTGGAACACCGCGGTGCGACTTCACAGCAGCATTTGAGCTTTCCACCCTCAGAGGGAAAATGGCTGCTGTGTAAGTAAGGTGAATTTTTCCTTTCAATATTATTGGTTTAAGTTGCTTTTTTTTTCATCCCTAAAAGCCCTGGTGGTTCATGTAACCACTGCTTCACCTGAAATGAACCAAATGAAACTCGGAGATCGAACGCACACAGACGAGAGTAAAACCAATAACACAGGAAGGTATTCATCTCCGTCTACTCCTGAGAGAATGAAACCAACACCCGATAACTCATGTCAGACACAATCGGCTTTGTGACGCCATGAACAGCTGGAATAGTGTGTGTGTGTGTGTGTGTGTGTGTGTGTGTGTGTTTGCCTCTGATTAAAATGTGTGGGTGCAGATGTGCACGTCTGTCATTAGAGACTCTGTTTCTGTGTACACACTAACGCACAATGTGTGTATTTTTATACGAACATCGTGTGATAGTAAGAGAGTGTGTGTGTGTGTGTGTGTGTGTGTGTGTGTGTGTGTGTGTGTGTGTGTGTGTGTGTGTGTGTGTGTGTGTGTAATAGGAGGTTGGAGGCAGTGCAGATGAAGGTCTGTCAACAGGGGAGAGTGCAGCCCCCTCACTCCTTCTGTCACTGGCCTGAAGCACCGGAACATCCCTTCAGGGTATTTGTGTGTGTGTGTGTGTGTGTGTGTGGTTGTGTGTCTGGTTGTGTGTGTGTGTGTGTGTGTTTTCCGAGGTCTCCTGTGCGAGCCTCGAGAAGCAGCTTGGTCCCTGGCGACCCGCCGTGAACTACGAGCTATTGATAAACCTTGGCGAGTGAATACACAGACTGACAGAGAGAGATTATGACAAGTGTCCGCCCATATCTGATGTGACGGGATGAGATTTGTTGGGAGCTTCTGGCACGCTGGATTTGGGTTACCACCTGGTACCCTTAAGACACAAAACACAGACAGAATGTCAAAACATTCAGGCGAGCAGAAAAAAGATGAATTCAGGGAAGAGAGTATAAGGATAAAGCTCGGAGAAGGAAGGACTGAGAACAGACTTTCCCAAACCACTGATCCTCTCTGCAAATGTTAGGTCGCTCCTCATCAGCAAGCGATGGTTTGTTTTGGCTTCGGGGCTTTTTTTTATATTTCAGTACTTTATCAAAACCCCTTAAAGTTAGAGGACAACATGTTCCATTTGTTATAGAGCTTTTGAAATGGACCCATAGGGAAGTTTTTAATCCCGCCCCCTGTATCTGCAACATGACAACCTTTGTGTTTGTCTCATCTCTAGTCACAGATTCTGCATAAAAATGTGAGCTTTGATCGTATTCTGGAGAACAGTCTGTGGGGAAGCTTCACTGTAAAGCAATCCTGGAGATACTTATTGTGCATCTCTCCCTCTTCTACTCTACCTGTTTTCTGACGCCTGGAGCTGAATTAAAAGCAGGGTTGGTCATTTTCTCCAGATCCACTTTTTCAGATTTTGGTTGAAATTGTCTTTAGGTCCTGACAGAAATTAATCCACTTAGCCACTCTGAGATGTCACCGACTCTGTTTCCTGCTTTGCATGTTGCTGGAGTATAAACGACAGCAATGCATGGAAAAAAAAGTCTTGTTTCCAGAAGTCCTTAATGGAATTTAATGGAATTAAAATGGCATAAAAAACCATTAAGAATCAGGATTCATTTTTGAAATCCAGCGATGGCTCTAATAGCAACATGTTAAAGGACATTTCTGCAGTACTGACCTGTTGTGAACCTGAGGGTCAAGTCCCGGTGTGGACCAAAATTATGGACATTGGTCTGTTAGCTGGAGAGGTGCCAGGTTACTTCCTGAGCACTGCTGAGGCTCCAACCGAACCCTCAATCGCTCTGCTGCACTCCCTGCGTAGCAGCCCCCTCACTCTGATCTCTCCGTTATTGCATGTCCACAGGTCCTGTTTGTGCATGTGTGTGTGTTTCAGGCCGATGTGCTAGAGAAGCATGTCTCTCAGTGACAGATTGTTAGTCAGAATTTCCCTCAGGGATTAATAAAGTGTGTTCAATTAAATTTAATCAAAGTAGTAGATCTCAGAAGTTGTCATTTCCGAGTTGCCTGTCTGAAAGGTCATCAGGCACACCCCCCTGAAGTTCAAATTCCAACTTGGAAACTCTGAGAACTTTCAGTATCCTGAATTAAAATCCAACATCGCTGATACATGCATGAAAAGTATCGTTTGAGCTGTAACTATCTTCTTTATTAGCAGCTTAGTCCTCTTTTCCTGTAATTTAATCAATCTCACCGATAGCATCGTGACAGTTCTCTCTGTGGACATGTTGTCATGTTATTTTCGAGACCTATTAGCTAACAAAACAAAGGTACTCCTGGATGTTGCCTGTTTGACTTGTTGCCAACTTGCAACAGGAACACAGTTAACTAAGGTGTGATGTAATTTTCCAGCTCTGAGATCCGAGATCTGAGGTAAATGGAACGCACAAAATCACCTGCTGTGTTCATACATCCACTCCCCTGACTGTGCGTGGACATTTTAAACACTGCGTTTGCAGGAAAAGTCTGCATAAAAGACGGGCTGAACGAGTCGGCCGTCACCTTGACAACGTCAGGACATTTTCAGGAGAGCAGTGCATGAGAGGGGCTTCAGCGTTAAACGACTCTACAGTCTGACATCAGTTCAAGTGAGAGTCAAAGGATCGCATGATGTGAATCAAAAGACAAAAGACGCAGGATTGAGGGCTGATTGGTTCATATTTCAGAGATAGGAGCTGCGGGTAAATTGCAGAGAGACAAGTAATGGATGAATTAGAAGCAGAATAAGAGCTGCTGCAGGCGTAGAAAGAAGAGGGGGGGGGGTTCACTTCTGAGAATAGGCAGAGCTTGACGGTAGAGAACAGGTATTGATGGGGGCTAAAGGGGACGCTCTGAAGGGATTAGCAGGTCAGCCGTAACATTGGACTTGTTTACTTCACAATCCAGAGCGGATGACAGACCTCGAAGTCTTTAGAGGCAGAGTTGCTCTTTTTATGATCTGATCTGTCTCGAGTCAACGCCGTAAAAAACTCTAAATATGGATTACATATCCATCTTCTAAAATGTGGCCTACTTTCAAAACATCATATTTTAACATCCTTTCTTATGGGAGGCTTTTGGTCAGTAGGGGAAAAGAAACTCTCATTTGAGAGCCTCAGAGGAGGCCATGATGTTCTGTTTTTCCTCATTAATAACCGTCTAAGAAATGTTTTGCAGAGTAGCACAACTTGGATCGCGGCGCTGGCAGCGTGTCTCGTTTCTACGAACTTTTCTTTTGCATGAAGTAAACCTGCTTCAAGCTCTCTGAAGCACCGAAGCCAGCAACGCGTCTGCTCCCCTCCTCAGCAGAAACCCTGCGCTTCTGTGGTCGTCTTTTACCTCCTCTCTTGCTCACTTCTCCCTCTCTTCATCTCCCTTCGTTTTCTGCCCCCTCGCCTGTTGCCGTGGTAACTAGCGGAGGGAAGTTGAGCGGAGGGTGAAATTGAAAGGAGGGAGGAGGGATGGGGGGGGGGGGGGTTGTTTGGGGTTTCTGGGTAAAGGAACCACAGCCGCGCTTCTCTTCCTCCACTCATCTTCTTTTTTTTATCTCCACCGCCACATCTTCCAATCTCTCCAAAAAAATGTCCCTCCTTTTTGATCCTGGGCCAATTATTTCCTGTTTCTCTTTCCTCTTCCTAATTATCCTCCTACATTTTTCGCCTTCTCCTGGTTTATTCTTGTCTTCTGTTTTTCTCCTCCATTTGCAATTTCTGGATTTTTTGTTTTGCTGCTTTGTTTTTACCTTTGGCCAAGTTTAATCCACACTTTAATGAACAAAAATAACAATACTCTAAACACAAGGGTTTGCACTTTTCTTCTGCTTTTACCTCTCGCCTCCAGCTCAACTCACTGAGCGATGCTCCACTTCTGCTTTGCCTCAACTTCTATTTTTATGCAGCGCATCATCCTCTCTCATTTTGCTGCAAATCATGCTGAAGGTTTCATTTAAAGAGACCAACATTAAAAACACAAAGGGAGACCACAGCATTTGGAATAGTCTGACTATAGCTGTTTGAGCGCGTGTGATCACACTATATGAATGAGCATGATGTGCATCATGAATGGGAGAGGGGGTGGGGGCTGTAGGATTTTCCCTGTCAGACGCAAAAACTATGATTATTGTTCACAATTAATTTCAGAAAATGAACTGCCTGTAAGTACTGAGAGCTTAAAGAATAACAGACGCCCCCTCAGAGCAACAAATCCAGCGTCAAATAATCAGGAAGAGAAGAAGATGAAGGCGGCGGGTCGAGGATGCACAATAGCTGGAGGCGAGGAGGCGTTTTGGAGTTATGCTGGCTTTATGCTGGATGCATAATTACCACCATTTGTGTGAAAACACAGTCAACATATTAGTGAAAGGGAACAACAAACAGTGTCTGCTGCGAGTGTGTGAAGATGCGTGCGAGTGTGTCTCTACTTTATGTTTGACAAAAGACGCCTGATCTTGTCAATATTATCATAAAATACTGTTTTTGTTTTGATTGATTAATGAAATATTAAATCAAAATGTAAAGAGGTCAAATTAAATGTCTGCTGTGTGAGGTTAAACTGGCATATCCACCGGAATTGTTACTTTGGACGTACATATTGTTTTGAGTCAGTGTGATCAATGCAGACAGAAGGGGGGAAAAAATACTTTAATTCATGTGTCTGCACACAAACTTCAGGACACCCCTGCACAAGTCAGAGCCCCAGTTGGGCCACCCCAGTCCAAAAGGTCTAGTAGCTGTAATGCATATGTGCATAGTGTATTAGGTAGATCGCTCATATTAACAAGTGCAAAACACGTTTCTGGTAACATAATACTGATGCTCAGAAATATGTAATCTGTAATGACTCTGGTACGTCATCTGGTCAGCTATGTTTCCACCATTGCAAAGAAGTTGATATAAAATGCAAATGACAGGAGACAGAGGTGGTAATAGACGCAGGGAAAGTGGTTCTGAAGAATGAAGTGCATGTGTAGCGTTTCCTCCAGAGCATGAAGCAAGAGTTAGAGCGAGCATTGGGTGGAATTTTGTCGGGAATGAGATCAGTTTTAGTGGTAAACCAGAGGCGAGTGTTCACAGAGAAAGAAAGCCCTTCATAGAAAACTGCAGAAACAATCTGGAGATTATTCATGACTGAGGGAGGGGGGTAGGGGGGGATTTCAGAGCGGGCGCCAAGGGAGTGCAAATGACAGTAAAAAGAAAAAAAGAAAGAAAGAAAGATTTTCTGCAGAGGAGAGAAAAAACAGGTGGGGGCTGCTGTTTGGCATATAATCTACAGCTATTCGTTGGCATTAACAAAAAAAAAAATCTAATGCAAGAATCCTCCCTTGGCCCAGCCACAGATTACAGCAGTGGGTTTGCGTGTGCAAGCTATTATATAATTCATTCTCTGTGATGAGATTTTCCTGCGCTGCTGGTTTTCCTACTATCCCCCCGCCCCCCTCCCCTCTATCTCGAGCGCTCTGTCCCAGAACTGGCAGGTTTCTCTTTTAATTTAAGGAGATGTCCGAGGCACACTGGGTTTTTTTTTGGTGACTTTATAATCTTTTTATCCCTGTCTGGAACTAATTCATCTTCAACAGTGATTTGACGTCTTGTGTCACTACTCAGTTTGTCTGAGATTGTCTCCCTGCTCACTGTCTAGATGGTGTTTTTCTTTGTTATGTAGATACGAGCACGAGCGTGCATGTGCGTGGCCATTCAGAATACATGTTTGTGTGCACACGTGCGCACATGTGGTGCAATACTCCCTGACAGGGGTATTGTGAATTCTCTGCTCACTAAGCCTCTTAATGGAGTCAGTACAAGGGCAAATGCATTTTCTTTTTTCTTCTTTCTTCTTTATTTTTCATTTATTTCTCTCTCTCTGCACATGTAGGCTCGTCACAGGTGGGCGGATTGGAGAAAAGAAAAAGTATTTTATTTTTCAATTTGGAGGTCATGAGTGCTGACCCTCAGTTTTGATGAGAGGTACATGTGAGCCACACGCTGTCAGACTCTGGAAAGGATTAACGCTGCCCTCTGACTCCGCACAAGACTGGCAAAGCTGCAGCGCGATTGGTAGATTACCCTTCACACAGCCAAATGCCATCTAATGATTATCTGGCAACATCTAAAGTGCAGTGAAAAAGCCCGCCCTCCCTCCCTTCCCTTACAGATTCACTGCTCAGTCACAATGGTGTCCAGATAAGCAACTGAGTTTGATAAATCTCCGCTGAATGTAAATTGTCTCTAAAAAACAACGAATTGGCCTCGGGTTCTCTGAAGTGACAACTTCTTAAAAAGCCAGACTTTTCTGGAGGGAGCGCTGCAGGTGAAATGGAGGAAAGAATTACAGGAGGAGGATTTTAAATGGAAAGCTGTCAGGGAAGAAAATTGTGTAAAATTGTCCCTCTGGGCGCGCAAATAGTTAGGTCACACCACATGTACGGAGGTTATAGTCCTCAGAGTGGGCGGCCCGGGTTCAAGTCTGACCATCTGCCTCTCATTCCCCACTCTCTCCCGAAGTCCTACTCTGTCGGCTCTCCTATCAAATAAAGGCAAAAAGCCCCAAAACACATCTTATAAAAAAAAAAAATCCTGCCCACTCCCCACTTAGAGGAGCTTCACTGAAAATGACTTTCCTTAAATGAGTTCTAAATAAAAATGGAAAGCGTCACAAAGCATCATAAAAATCTTCCAAAAAATGGCAGACGGGAGCCGACGGGTTAAACTACGAAGCTGGACGCATCGCAAAAACTAGGACCGATGGCCGATGACCCCCGCTCGGCGGGGCCAATGGCCCACGGGCAGTTCTAGGCATGGGCAAGCGGGGGCCAGTGCCCATGTAAACACTGAACATGGTCCCCCCTGTAGCCACCCCTCCAAAAGGAAGAGCCCCCCCTCATAACACATACACAGTATTTGACTCAACAACGGAACTCACAATCTAGAATTAAATAATGTTACTGAAACAAATATAAATCATGGTATTTTATGTTGTGGTATTTAGTGATGTGTGCTATTATTTGGCATAATATATATATTTTAAAGCGATCATCTTTGTCTATTTTTCACCTGGGTTTAATGTTCCCTCAACTGGCCCCAGTTTGGTTTTGGTTAAAAGTGGTCTAGAACCGCCCCTGCCGACGGACGATGATCTCCTTGGTGTGTCAGGGCCTTTAAAGTTGAATTTTGTGGTCCAGACCATCAGTGTTTTAGCGTCTCCTGCCTCCTTCTCTAGTGAATAGTTTGCACATATTCAAGTCGTGTGCTTTCGCTTGTGATGCAGCTGGCTTCACTCAGACCTGAGGCCTGTAGAGAGATAATGCAGAAGTGACTCAGGCTCCTTTTCAGACACCAACATGTAAACGTAGTTTGTCATTTTAGTAAAAACACTCGCAGTGTGTTTGCTATGAAGATTTATCTTTACATTTAAACGCTCTGTGACATGCTCATCCTGCAGCGGGCCGCGGCGCCTGTCAGCTCCGCCTCCAAAGCCGTTCTTATATGTCAGCATCTATTGACTTTGTATGCACAAAACTCCCATAAAACCATGATTAATGTAATGAGGTTAGGTTTTGACGGGCCACTGTAAGGATGTGTACTCTGCGTTCATATAGAGTAATGACAGAGATTTATCATTTATGGGATTATCATTAATATAAATGTTGGTGATTAGTGGGAGTTGATCTTAACGGTATGCAGGAGTCCGTCTGAACTCCGTCATATCTGTCTGGCTGCGATGCGAGGCAACAATCAATCAGCAAATTAACAGCGATGTCCAGGGCTGTGTGTGGTCTGCAGCCTGGATCCAGACTTTGTTTAGCCACACGGTGCAAGACAACCAACGGGAACGCACGGAGCAAAAAGAGCTGCTTACTAAAGTGCTCGCTCGGTCTCAGATCTTAAAAATAAATGAGACATGAATAAAGTAAGAAAAGAACAAAGAGAGATGTCTGCGCGAAAGGAAACAGAACAGGGGTGTGCAGAAATGTTATGTCAGCCTAAGAATAGACGCACATTTACATGCACACACGGTGAACTGAAGTGGAGCTAATTTCAGCAGAAAATAACCTCGCCATATCTCTCGGCCGCAGCCCGAGCAGAGGTGGTACCAAACCTGCAAATAATGTTCAACTCATTCTCTCACCTGTTGCCATGGCAGTAAAGGACGGGAGAGAACCTGCAGGCTGTTGTTTATAATGACAACGGCAGAGAGAGAGAGAGAGAGAGAGAGAGAGTGTGTGTGTGTGCGGTTGGATGTGTCAAAACTAATCACACCTGCAACCTAAGTGACTGTAAGGTTGCCGTGGTAACTGGGACTAATGACGCAAAAGACACCAAAATTGGAGCAGATGTGTCGCCTCACGTGTTTCAACCGGCACACACCTTCACAAAAACACACATTAAGTTGAATCACAGCCGAGAGTTGATCATCGCTGACGACACATCCACGCTCCGCTCATAACCGAGCTTTCTCCTGGAGTGTTTACTCACGGCTGATGGATTGAGTTTTGTTGGGCGCTCTTCTTCTCTGGTTTTTATTGGGGAGGAACACCAACTGAACGCTAACACAATGTCCCTCTCCATCACCAGCACGGAGTTTATTTTCTCCCGCTCTCTGCCTGTCTCTCACTTCTATTTTCTGATTAATAAGGAGTTCACAATCCCTTCACAGGCGCCCTGCTGTGATTTCAATTTCAAATCCGTCCTCTCAGCATGAACTCTCGCTTATTTTTCCCACTCTTGATTGGTATCCTTTATCAGATTGTCCTCGTATTACCCCCAGAGCGCCTTTGCACCCTCATACTTCTGTTATAGTACCGCCCAGATGTAATACTGTGTACGCCAAGGTTGTCACAATACCAACATTATAGATACCTGCTTGGACACAATGGAAACACCTTCTAGTAATCTCCTGCACAGTGTGCTACATTGCACAAATGCTTTTCCAGTATTTCAGTACAGAAGCATTGCTAATGTATTCGTGCAATTTTCTGCATTCTGTATATTTGTCAGAGACATCCTCGTAACTTTCACATCTTTTTGAGGGCTTCAGAAAGGTCGGGGTTTGCGTATTTGCTGACCTGTAAATTGGAGTGAAACATCAATAATCGCATTTTCGCTTGTGGCAACTGTAGGTAAAAAATGTGTCTTAAGATCTGGAGGTTTTATAAAGATACGATACATTTTAATACTAGTGGTCTTTGAAAAATCAGAGACAGGCTGTGTTATATAAACTGTACACTAACCGCGACCGTTAGCATGTCGTTAGCAACATACTAAAATACGGGTCCCGCGACATACTTCAGATCATGCTCTGTTTGATGAGCTAGCTTCTTATGATTTGTATTTGCATCATTTTTGTAGACTTCTCTTTGTTTGGCCTGACTGTTAATGTCTGTTCTGAGTTCCTGCATTTGCTTTGAAATGCTAACACAGCTACGCAGTCATTTAATATTATTTGGCTGGGGAGCTCTGTCTGAGAGTAAACATCCAGGAATTTCTCGCATACACAAAATTTATTTGGGATCATATTCAATTTGATGTCACATTTAGTATGAACAGTATAAATGTTTGAGGTTTCGGCCACTTTTTTAAAAACATGAGGTGTTGAAAAGTGTCTAGTGTTTGTTCCCAGGAGGTGTTGGCTAGAATTGCACGAGGGCGTTCCGCAAGCACCACCAACCAGAATGATCAAGATTTTACCCCTTCTTCTTCAAATGGAAAATTGCATCCAAGCTCTATTGTTTCACAGACTGACAACATGAAAGGTGAACATGAGGACAATATGGGATCTGTGGCTGCGTTGGTAGAGTCACTCGTCTGTCAACCGATGTTGGGTGGTTTCGATCCCCAGCTCCTGCTGCCCCATGTACAATGTGTCCTTAGGCAGGACACTTAACCCCAAGTTGCTCCCACTGCTTCGTTTGTGGCGTGTGAATGTGTATGAATAGTTACTTCTGATGGTCCAGCAAGCTCGTTACATCTGCTGCGAGTGGGACGTAATTAATTGAACAATTGACTTTTTCTCATAACTGTTGGCCATCCGTTGTTCTTTGTGTGGTGGCAGTTACATAGATGAAGCTAGTAACTCTGCAAATTGCAACGCAGTCATCCTTCACATTAAAACCCTCTGGCTCTGAACCTTGAAGGTTGGCACTTCCAAGTACCGGACTCACCTTGTTTTTGAAGGTGTCTGCGTCACTCTTTTAGTTCTGTATATAGTCGAGCTATCAGCCAAAAGTGGAAAGTTGTGAAACACAGACAAGCTAGCTTGCGAGCTCTCTGCCCGACTCTGCTGATCACTCTTTCACTTTCAATCAAAAGGTTTATTTACGGAACAATATATCACTGTTTTTCTGTAAATGCATGATTATGACCTCAAGAGGGAGAGAAGATCGCACAGCCAGAATGGTCTGCGTCGCTGTCTTCCCCAGCACAGCGTGCAATCAGCGTTCAATACACAATGAATGAGGATGATTTTTTTTTAATTGTGTCAGGTTGCTTGCATTGATGGTGGCTTCTGCAGCCACGGTAATTAATGAGCTCACTGGTATATCGGTCGCACCGCTGTATAAGACGCAGCCAACTTTTAAAATAAAAAATGAGGTATTAAAAATTGCGTCTTTACAGCAGATTTTACTGTAAATCCTTTTAGTCAAAATCAATCATGTGGAATTTGGTGCAAAAACTTCATCAGGATTCATCCCATAAAATAACAAAAATGAATCTATCTTCCTTCATCATATCCTTTAGGATGTGAAAAATCCTTAAAGCTCTGCTTGTCTTTTTGCAAACTGACATTTAGTATGTTTCTGGTCCCTGACATTTAGGATGTTTTATGATCCATTTTTTACTCCACTCAAAGCTCCCGTCCTCTTCCAGCCCCTTCATTTGTCTCTCCTGCTGTACGTCTCTGTCCTCTCACACTCAACACATCTGAAGAGGCTCTTCTGGGGAAGGATATCTGAGGACATCTAATTCTTCCTGACACAGTAAATCACTCTGCATTTCCGACGATTAACCCCATTTCTCTCTCTCTCTCTCTCTCTCTCTCTCTCCTGCAGGATCCTTCTTACAGTCGTGGTGATCTTCCGTATCCTGATCGTGGCCATCGTTGGGGAGACCGTGTATGAGGATGAGCAGACCATGTTTATCTGCAACACTCTCCAGCCAGGCTGCAACCAGGCCTGCTATGACAAAGCCTTCCCCATTTCACACATCCGCTACTGGGTCTTCCAAATCATTCTGGTGTGCACGCCCAGCCTCTGCTTCATCACCTACTCCGTCCACCAGTCGGCCAAGCAGAAAGACCGCCGCTACTCTTTTCTCTATCCCATCATGGAGAGGGACTACGGGGGAAGGGACGGGGCGCGAAAGCTTCGCAACATTAACGGGATACTTGTTCAACATGGCGGTGACGGCGGAGGAGGGAAGGAAGAGCCAGACTGCCTGGAGGTGAAGGAGATCCCAAACGCCCCCCGTGGTCTCACTCATGGAAAGAGCTCTAAGGTGCGCCGGCAAGAAGGGATCTCCCGCTTTTACATCATCCAGGTGGTGTTCAGAAACGCGCTGGAGATCGGTTTCCTGGCGGGCCAGTACTTCCTATATGGCTTTAGCGTACCCGGGATCTTCGAATGTGACCGTTACCCGTGTCTGAAAGAGGTGGAGTGCTACGTGTCTCGCCCCACGGAAAAAACGGTTTTCCTGGTCTTCATGTTTGCAGTGAGCGGTATCTGCGTAGTCCTCAACCTGGCCGAGCTCAACCATCTGGGCTGGCGCAAGATCAAGGCCGCCATCAGGGGCGTCCAGGCCCGCAGGAAGTCTATCTGTGAGATCAGGAAGAAGGACATGGCACATCTTTCCCAACCACCCAATCTGGGACGCACACAGTCCAGCGAATCGGCCTATGTCTGATGAAGAAAAGAAAAAGGAGGAGGAGTGGGACAAGGATATGAATTAATTATGATTTTAATTTAATAAAGATGATGGAGAGGTCAAACAAGATGACCTCTCCTCTGTGCTCAAGGAATGAAACTGAATTTAAAGACCAAACCTCTGGCTCCAGGACTTGATGAGTCATTAAAGAAAAGAGGAAGAAGACTATTACAAAGAGAGAGAGGATTAAAGAGGACCAAAAGCTGAACACGATGAACACATTATGGTCTCACAGGGAGAACATTCAACTGCCATTTTATACGTTTTTCTTTCTTTGACTAATTGCTCCCTCCCCCGCCCCTTCTTTTCTTGTGAAGTGAGGACCTGGATCCTCGAGGGGCTGGAGAGGAACGGACTAGAAAATGATGAGAAAAAGAAGGGAGGTGAGAGATGAGAGGCTGTTTTGTATTCTTTGGGGGATATTGGAAGATGATGGCGGTGTTTGATGCATTCATGGTGCTTTTCTTCTGGATTGTGTCAGCCTCGATTAAAAAAAAGAAAAAGAAAAAGGAAAAGACAGGATAGGAAATGGGACGGGGAGGATGAGCAGCGACATTATTAAAAGCGGAACGGAAGAACTGTCAGAGCGATGACGGACCCGAGAAGAAGAAGGTGAGTTTGTGAGCGTTAGGGAGACATCACGCTCTGGAGAAAAACAGATGACACAACCAAAGGATGGTTTTTCTTTGCTTCCTGTCAACGCCGGAGACTCAGTGTTGACCCAAGCCAGGAGAGAACGAGCTGCGTCTGATCAGTGTCATCCTCGCCTCTGTTGAAACGTCGTCACAAGCCAAAACCATGAGGACAAGACTGACGATGTTTATGTTTTGTCTCCTGGCAAAAGAGGATTTTAACACAAACAAGAGCGAGCGAGTAGCATAAACACTTTTTCCCCTACCCTCTCCCCCGCCTCGCTCTCTCTGCTCTCCACGGTTGGCAGCTACGCACATAGAACGCAGAGGCGTCACATGACAGTCATGACCCTCGCTGCTCTCTTTCTGTGAAAACTTTGGAGAGGAACTAGCAAACTAATGGGATGACCCGTCGAGTGTAAACATCAGTCTCTCTCCTGAAGCACAAAACATACTTCCCTCGGCGCAGCATTCCAGCGCGCTGAGAGACGAGGGAGAGACGTGAAGAGGAGGATCACTTTATTACTTTTATAAAATATATCACCATGAGTTATGTTTTTTTTTTCTTTGAGAAAGCGATGGTGCCATCCTTAAGATATTTAATTATTGTTGAGAAGTTATATAGAGTATATCATGGTATTAATATTTATCCATTTAGAATATATCCAAATAGATTTTATTTATCTCTGCGGCGGGTTGGTCGGGACGTGATGTTGCTGTTTTTTTGTTTTTTTTTATGTATAAACTGTCTCCTTTCATTTTGGATTAGCTTGATGCACATCTCACTGACGGGACTGATGACCATCATGGACAGGGGGGACGAGTGCAGCGCAGTGAGGCTGTGCAGCTGATTCTTTTATCTGCAGCTTTTAAGGACATATTTATTGCCACTGTTACATTACTTTTCTTGGTGTGTTTTCCACAGAGAGCCTTGGTTTCCTTCTCAATTAGCTGCACAGCTTCAAGCCGCCGCGGCCTGTGAGCCGTTTGAAAAAAAAAAAAGGCATGTTTACACGACGTGATGTTTCTTGAATGATCAGATATGTAACCGATGAGTATAGTGACTCTAAAGGGAAAGTTGTGTTTTTGAAATCGCGGTGGTTTTTAATTTTTGCATTTCTTCCCCGATTGGATTTCAACATGCATGCCTTGTAAAGAATGAAGAATGACCTGAAAGAAAACGGGAAAAATATGATGGAGGGTGTTGCATCTTGATTAATGAAGACATGTGGGAGAGTGGCGGACTGAAGGAAGTCGTGTTGGGATCAGACATCCGAGAAATGCATAATTTAAAACAAGTCGCACTGCAGGCCAGTGAAACCAGACATTTCAGTGGAAAACATCTTTCTTGAATTATTCAACACACACACACACACACACACACACACACACACACACACACTAGACCTGCATGGTGTTGTCCTGTTACTGAGGACTCTGCAGACTGTGATAAACAGACACAAATCAGCTCATGTCAAGCTCAGATGTTGTCTGTTCAGAGCAGCTCTCTGCGACAATGAGATGGTTTACTCGCACTGATAATACTGATTAAAATCCTCTCGGTCTTCAACATACCGCAGCTTTAACCCCGACTCCACAATCACCAACACGTCAAACTGAAAGGCCTTGCAAGAAGCTCAACACTGCAGCAGCTTAGCACTGCCACAATCGCAGGTTTGATTACTGACTAAGGGCCCGGGTTCACTGAGCGGCAACGTCTTTTTTTTTTCAATTGTTTTTAATGAGTAGTGAGCGTTACCTGTCCGGATAGAAATCACACCGACAGTGGGCAGAGTCAGAAATCGAGGAGCGCGAACGACAGGAAAGACATGCGGGGAACTAGCCACATATTGGGCCTGAACCTGGGCCGCTCCCCCGAGAACAATATCATCTGCCCACAGGGCACGCACCAATCCACTTGGCCCCCAGCGCCCCTCAAGTTGAAAATCTGTCAACTTTTCAGAAAGGCGCTGTTGACGTCATCAGTACTCTTTTCCAAATGTATGTTTTTCCCGTATTTTGGCCGCCTATAGGCTCTGCATCGTGTCTTGTACCCATGTCCTCTTTGCTCCGTGTCTGCAGGTAAAACGATCTAAAAACAAACATAGGCTAATATAAAAAAGTAACAGAGCAGTGTCGGCCATACAGTAGTTGTTGTCAACAGACTGTTGCCATAGAGACAGGACAGATGCACAAACGTTTCAGCTCCTGAGCGCAAAGCCAGTGCTAATTCTAATGTCATTTGTACGACACGTTGTATGAATGCATTAAAACAACAACAACACACACACTTCGCAGCTACAGCACGATATATCCCAGCATTAACTGTATGAAATTGGACATTCTGATTTTGCTACTTAACTTTTTTTTAACTTGCCTTATATTAGCTTAGCTTTGTGATTTCCTTCATTTCCCACAATGCCTTTGGAGAACTCCTCAGTCCTTATAGTAAGGGTACGATAAAAGGAAACGTGATGTAGAGAAGTAGAGAAGGAATCCTACAAGTCAGCAAAGCGACTTAACTTCCAAGAAAAAGGAAGAAATAAATGAAATGCACTGCCAACATTTAAAGCGAATCACTTCAGCTCCACATTAGGTTCAAAATGTTCCCCTCCTATTTATTTTTGTAGTTTTTTTAAGAGGAGAAATACGTGTATTTAAACCGCTGTAGCTGCTTTGGAAATACCGAGACATGACACCACGTTATATAACAGATTGTGTGGAGGATAAACACGCTCTGCAACAACAGCCGACATAAGAGAGTGATCCATCAAACTCTCTCTCACTCCTTTGACTGCCATAATCTCCGTGATTCTTACAGGTGATTATCCCCAGATTTAGACTCCTCTGAGGATCCCCGTGGCTCAAAGGGATCCGGCACTCTATTGTGTGCGCCAAGAAGGACCAATAAGAGCTCACGGGGCGACGCCAGAATGCCATACTGTACGCCACGGGGCTGAATCACGGCTTCCCTCGTTCGCTGCTGAGACCCTGTGCTTCTGGAGGAGAGGCTTAAACGTCAACCTTGAGCTTTAAGGCCAAGCCGATGTCCTGTGCTGTACGCGGTCGCTGTGCAGAACAGATCTAATCTCCGCAGGGCACAGGTCAATGCTATGGTGACGACTATTTTTAGTGAACGCTGCACATATATCCATTCAAGGAAAAACAAGCAAATCTTAATGCAGGAAGAGCGTCTTACATGAGGTCCACTCCCTGTTGGATTCTGCTGTTATGTCTGGTTTCATTCAGGACAGACACACACACACACACACACACACACACACACACACACACACACACACACACACACACACACACACACACACAGTGCGAGGGTGCAGAGGGCCATAAATGTGTCCTGGTCTTCTTGGGTTTACATTCATCCAGTGTTTGCACAGCTCCTGAACTTTTAACAGTGAAGGAGAAGCACGCCCCAGCTCTTCCGACAGTCCACCACTCCCACCCCCACCCCTCACACGGTCTCCTCTTTTTTTTTCTATTTGTCAATGTGAAATGAATTATGCAACTTTTTTTTTTTCTCATTTGCTTATCTTTTTTGACTTGTGGATTCATTTTGTTGTCTGTTGCTCTTTTTGTGCAGTGACATATCAAAAAAGAACGATGTTTTTTTTTCTATGTAAAGGAACAATTTTTTTGTAACGTGTAAAAATCAAGGGTAGAATGTCAAAATATAAGACTAGCAGAAAAAAAACACTATGTTTCTTCCCTTGCCAAAGTGATATGCAAAACTTCATTAATTTTCAAAGACTGTTTTTTATTTCTAACTGCATGTGTAATGGCTATGACAGCATGTTTCTATGTTTTTCTTCTACAGGAATTTTTTTTTTTTTTTAGTTCAAACTGTGGAGCGAAGCTATAACGTCTTGATGCCAAGTGTGTATATGGATCACCCGGTTCTTCAGATGATACAGATTCAGGCAGAAAACACAGACTCAGAGATGTTCAAACTTCCACTTACAGGTTATCACTGAGTGCGTTGACACGGACTTGAGTATCCCGCTTCTGATCTGGGTTTTTAAAAGATCATTATTTTGTGTTTGAGCACGTTAATCATCATATCCAGATTTTGAGAAATGACGATTTTGCTACCTGGAGAAGTTTTTTAAAAATGGACCTGTCCTGTGGCATCCTATAGGCCAGGGGTTCCTAAACTTTTCGACCTGCGACCCCCAAAATAAGGGGTTAGAGACTGGGGGTGCACTAAACGGGGGTGCACTAAACGGCCTTTCCAAACTCTGGCATTAGAACAACACTGTAATTTTATTTTAGTAATTAATTGTTAAAAACACTAGAAGCAGAAAATAAGTCACCTCTTGAACTGCTTTTTAATTTCACAATAATGGGTAAAATATGCAATTTTAAGTCATTTTTCATTTTGATATGGAATCTCGCGCCCCCCACCCTTTGAGTGTCTTGGACCCCCTAGACCAGGGCTATTCAACTTTTATGTTCAGGGTGCCAAATTTTCAGAAAGCTAAGGATCTGGAGACCAGACAAGCAAGCCCACCTCAGCAGTAAAGTGTGCGAAAGCCGTTTTTTTTTTTCCATCAACAACACAAGCTTGTGATAGACTGCGAGCACAGGACCAAAGATGTTCTAATAAACGGGAGCGCTGTGCTGTTTTTAAAACTTTACTGGGCAACAATGGCAGTCGTTCACAAGTTTTCCTCCCTGTTTATTAGTTATTTATTTATTTTAGATAAAAGGCCAGTCTGATGTCATCCACGGGCTGGAGTTGGCCCCTGGGTTGCCAGTTGAATAGACCTGCTAGGGGTCCAGACCCCAGCTTTGGTAACCACTGATATTGGCTACACCTTACTCCTGGAGCAAACTGACTTTTGTCTTACGGTGACCAAACTTCAGAAGTGGTTCTGATCCAGCTACAACCTCCTGGACAAGATGCTTGCAATCACAAACATGGATATTAGTATTCACCATGTGTGCAGGGACATGAAGGTGCATGTAAACACCATATCCTGAAGATGGTCAAAACTGGGATGAGGCGTATAACCCAAGATACTCAAGTCCATGTAAACACACTCAGTCTCAGTTCCTATACTCCAAAAATATTCTGTAAGCCACAAGGTACAGATTAATGTTCTAATTTTATAAGAAATTTGCACATGAATATAAACCTTTATAATATTTGAAGAAGAAGATGTTTAATTTATAAGCCGATCAGTCTGCTGTAAAACAGGGTACATGTAGTTAGCTTACAGGTGAAACACTGACATGAGATGTCAGATACCGCAACATTCCAGGGTTTAGCACCCCGCACAATGTGTCACCAACCTGCAATGAAGAGCCTCAAAGATTTTCAGCGTGAATCAAAACTCAGTGACGCTCCGCATGTGGACACTTACCGGGGTACAGGACTCGGACAGCAGACTCAGGACCGACAACAATGCTGATCTTTTACAACAATCTTTTCTAGTGAAAAAAATAAAAGCTGTTTCTACATTAACAGACAAGAAACTTTTATAGACAGACAACAACAACATGTCATAGGCTGTATATAAGAAGTGAACAGCACCATCATGATGTCAGCCATTGGTTTGCAAAATGCCTTTTTGAAGCATCGATATTGGCATGTAAGCCGGTGACCACTTTTTAGATTGTCTCCATTGTAGACTGTGTAACATGGTGGTAGTTTCAGTGACGTCACCCTTTGGAAGCCCCACAATGGCGGTTTCCATATTGGAAATGCTATCTCAACCTAACTTTGGATCAAACTAGAAACAGGCAGAAAGGTGGCGCAGAGACGGCTACTGTACAAGGCGCTCACCTGTCAGTCAACTCAGCCACGCCCTTAATTATGCAAACATGCAAATAACTTTTAGGCTTTATTAATTAAAATAAATTCACCCACCATGAAGTGGAGCAGGCTGTAAACTTCTTAATTTCTGCTGTAAAAATTTACATTTTAAGACGCGACGTAATGAGGGTTGCTTGGTTTTTGGAGCCAGCTTCCAGTGGTCACTTGAGGAACTGCAGTTTGTTTTGATTGCTGCTCGGTCTCCATGTTGGTTGATAGGCACGCTGTGTAAGTTACCTGTCAATCAAAGGCAGCCATCGAGACATTAAACCCATTGGGACGGTTGTTATTTTTCTTACAACCAGTGCAGTGCTGGCCATTTGGAAGAATGCAGGTTTGAGATATTTCCAAATTTGGCTTCAAATTTTAAAAACCAGAGGCTGAATCCACTTCTTATATAAAGGTCTATGAGCATACTTTCATCTTATTTAATACTGTAGAGCCCAACTTTTAAAACGAGTCTGTGAGCCGGATTATTTACCTCTTGGTGCTATTGAGGTCGGACTCTTTACCGAAAACATGAAACCAGACGACTGCAGCAGAGAATACTTAATCTAGAATACGTACTTCGAGCCATGTAGCAACACAGGTTTTCTTACAAAATAAAAAATAAAAAACTAACGACTGTTACTAAGAAAGAGGCTCATGTGTGAACGCCTGCAGCATGTTTTTATGAATCTATCCCCCAACGAAGCAGAACAGTAGCAAATCATTTGATTTCCTCAGGATTGCGGTGCGTAATCGAGCTCAACTCTTCAATACCACTGACAAAAGAAGCCAATCCTGAAGGGCTCGTTTAGCCCACCTTGAGAATTTGTGGACATGTCCCTCTTTTACATTGAAGGGCTTCTTCCTTGATACAAATTGAAAGCCGTAGTTTTAAAGAAAGAGGTACATTTAAAATGTGACTTGGCGCTTTACTTTGAAAGAGTATAATGTGCACTCACGGGCCGAGATTAATCACGTTCATTTGTAGGCAATTAGGGAATCATCTTAATTGAAAATCAGGCATCTTGTATCCGATGAAAAAAGGCTTTTCACCGTGTTTAATGAAAGAGAAAAGTGTAAGTTTTAAAGCTCCTTTTATCCAGATGTTCAATGTAATTTTCATTTCATTCTAAAAATAGGCCCTCGCTCCCCCCGTCCCTCTCCGGCCCTGTCGGATACTGGTGCTGCTTTCCTGTGGTCTGGATTATAACCATTTGTGGGTTCAGAAAAGGACCTCTCAACCTCCCACTAATCTGCAATAATATCAATTGTGACTACTTCATCTAATTACACTGAGTGGCAGACACAGGCAGAGTCGAGTTAAGCCAAATAGCCCCCGAGCATCCCTCTCTTGCTCTCGCTCCCTCTCTCTCTCGCTCTGTGACTGCTTACTTACTGCTCGGTTTTTGGATTTGAGACTATGACCTGAGAAAACCTCACTTTGTGTTCCCAAAAATCTAGAACTGTGCAGATGTTTGGGTTTAAATTTGAAAGAAAAAAACACACATGTGGTGCAGAGGAAGAGCGTACCTCAGACCCACCTCTCCCCTTTTTTTCCACTTATCCTCAAAGACCTCTTGAGCTAAGACCCGGCTTCATATACGCCATGACGTCTGTCTGTAAGCTGTGCGAGAGGGTCGATGTCACAGTAAGAGGGATGAAAGCTGAGCGCCGACGTGTCCGGGGAGCGAGGGAAGCAACGTCAAGTTTAGCCAATATTTGGCATCATACGGTGGCGATCATACATAAGAGAAAATAGTCAAATATCCCTGCCCTTCAAACGTCTTCTGCATAATCTTCTGCTGTGTCTGTACGGATGTAAAAGCATGGACTAAAAACAGAAACAAAGAAACACACGCTCAAACACGCTCACGCTTTGTAATCCTCATTTTAAAAAAAAATCTGTGGAATGCAGGTTTTACAGTGTAGCTGACGGACCTTTGTCGAAGGTTCACTGTATATTTCTGACTGGTGTACTGTATGTAAAGACTGAATAAAACCTTGAATGTTACATTAAGCCTGAACTGGCCTCGTGCCTGCTGATTTATGACCTGAAAACGAGCGAGTGTGCGTGTGTGGCGTTTACTGTACAGTGGAATGTGTGTTTAGAAAACGTGAGTGGGTGGATTTTTTAGACGATGTGGGAGTGATGGGATTTAGGACATGAGAAAAACGCTTGCTGCGGTGTGAAGGAGAGCGAACAAAGGTGGCAACAATTCCTATTGATACTGGTCTAAAAATAGCATGCCAGAAAACAGTTTTTTGCAGAGCAGTGCGTGCAGCCCAGCTGGTCGGCGTAATGACATTTCTGAACTCGATAGGTGACACTGAAACCTTTCAGCAGGATTAAAACCTTTAGAGCACAATCATATTTTCCCTTAAATCCCTCTCTCAGTGGATGCACAGTTTATGTGCATGCAGCAGTGTGTGTGCATGGATGCATCACGTTACCAAACCTCTGTGTGTGTTTCTTTTTTATTTGTGTGTGTGTGTGTGTGTGTGTGTGTGTGTGTGTGCAAGTTGTGTGTATCTGTGTGTCCAACCCCCACCCACCTTCTTCAGCAAGGTCACATGGTGGCTACGCTGGACTGGGATTGAAGGCTTGTTGCCACGGCGATAAGCCAGCCGGTAATATCTCTAAGCACAGCCAGGATTAATCTGTCGACAGATGGCTGCATGCTCAGCGTCACTTCCTAAAACACACATTATTACACACACACACACACGCACAGGATTCACATTCACCATCATCATCCTCATTATTATTGTCCGACCACTACCTCTACTTTCCGTCGCGTGCAACCATACAGATACACAGGCATGCCATCATCTTTCTCCCCACGCCAACACCATTATCAGAGCCATCCGCCTAAACTGCATCCACTAAAGCGTTATCATCGTTACCGCAGCAACCTTCATCATCACCATCATTACTCATCATCTTCATCAAAACCATCCTCTTCCTCCCACTATAACCACTGCTCCTCTTTTCTCCATCCTCGGATCCATTACCCTCGCCATCATCTAAAAGCGCCTTGGTCATTACTGAAAAACGCCCTCATCCAACGGGGGATCAATACACCAGGCAGGTGGTTATACCCCACCCCCCTGTCATTCATCAGCACACCATCACAATAAGAGAAGCAGGGCCTGACTTCATGGTTCAGGGGCGGTCGAAACCTCATACACACAAAGACTTCTTGATTTACTCCTAGAAGTATTTCCATGAGCTCAGAGGTGAGAACACTGCGGCGTGAAAGTTCAAATGAAAGTTCAATTCCGACCTGTGGCACCTTTTCCTGCATGTTATTCCCCACTCTCTCTCTTTCGTTCTCCTCACTTTCCGACACTATCCACTGTCCTATCTCTACAATAAGCCAGCTCCAGCTCCTCTCCCACAAATCACAGAATAAACACAAGGGTGAGGCAAGGTGCGTTTAATGATGGGTTACAAAAAGAACATTTCCAGATCCTGAAGTAATAAAACAAAAATAAGAAATTAAAATACATGTTAAATTATCCTCAAATTTAGGAAACTTTTCTGCCTTTCAGTGTCAGTGCTCTGCAGTACGTCCGTCCTTTGGTTGTTGCAAATTAGCATCCGCTTTAACCACTATACCTTCATTGGATGGTTGTTTTCAGTTCATCATGTACTTTGTGTCCGTCCCTATCAATGAACCATAAATACATTAGTTTTTTTGTAAATACATGTTTTACTTCCAAGCCTCTTTTGAGGGTCAACAAGTTCATTAAAGGCAGGTTTTGTAGTTTCTGCAAACTAGCATGATGTTGAAAGTAGCATTCCCTCAATGCTCCGTCTGCACCCACCCCCTCCCCTCTGTGCTCCCTCAAAAGCCACGCCCCCTCACTCACATGCACGAGCGCCTCTGCTCTAAGTAAATAAACTCTCAGTATAAACTCCGTCATCGGTGACGTGCTTTGAGTGTGGGCTCGTGAACCAAGAGGTAGAGAACCAGCAGGGAGACAGGGAGGCGTGTGATTGGTTCATCAGATTGGTACCTCGTGGCAGACATTGGTTGAAGTTTTTACAGGCTTACAAACTGCTACAGATGACGGATTTTCCTCTTTCCTTTTTCAGAGAACATGAGTTATTAATTTCTGTCAGGACCTAAAGACAATTTCAACCCTTAAACAGTGGATCTGGAGGAAATAACCAACCCTGCCTTTAACACAGCAGGTGGTGTGGTGGTTTAATGCAGTAAATGATGAAACAACATGCAACACTAATGCTGTTTGTTACACACATTAGTTCAGCTGTCACTTATAACAGAGTTCTCTCTCCACGCAATTATTACCATTTCAATCACGACAGAAGCTTCTGTTGCTTCCTGTGTTGCTTAATAATCATTATGCACTTAACTCTTTTTCTTCAGCATGACCCCCCTTTTTCATCTTTGTCAAACACCAAACACAGATGAAGAACATGAGATGCATGTGAAATCTTTGCAAAGGGTGTGCACTAGATGTTTCAATTTTTCACATTTCACATCTACGCCTCCAAACTAGCGCTCATAGCACAACCCAAGCTCATAGAACACATATTAAAGGTCACATATTCTCCTCTTCTTCAACCAGTTTGAATAAGTCTCAGAGCTCCTCAAAACATGTCTGTGAAGTTTCTTGTTCTAAATCCACTCTGATCCTGTATTTGATTATGTCTATAAACCCCTCTATTTCAGCCCTGATCAAAACAGACTGTTTCTGTGTCTGTACCTTTAAATGTAAATGAGCTGTGTCTGACCACGCCCCCTCTCTGGAAGGGCTCGGGTGTCTTGGCTTTCTCGCTCCATGTCCTATTGTTTACGGTGAGAAGGCAGACTCAGAGGGCAGAACAAACACCTAGCTGTGAGAGTGTCACCCACCTGGTGGAGGGGTTACTGCCATTTGTGATGTCATGAAGGGAAAATCTCCAAACGGCCTGTTTGAGCCCACATTTTCTGAAAAGTGGAGCAGGCAGAAGACGGAGAGGATGGACTTTTCTTATCATTGGGGGGTTTGTAGACAGACTAAGGACACATAAGTGTTAGAGAAACATGTTGAAGTGGATTTTGCAGAATGTGACCTTTAAAATCTTATTTTAGGTGAGCATGCTTCAGCAGATGAATGTATACAACAGCCTCTAGAGCAGAAATCACTGATTAATTCATCTGCTACCATAACAGAGTTGAAAAGCTAAAAGTAAAGTCCATTTTTAGGTGGAGGAGAGTTGTAAGTCGGTGATTCACTCAGCAGATAAGTAATGGTTCACAAGTTTGCCTGAAACTTTACGATCATACTGTGACTGTTTCTTAATCAGCTCCCAGATTCAGTTAATTACCATGAAGAACACGGCATGCAGCTAGATTTATGTTTGATACTGTGGTCAGAATTTTCTATCTTTAAGGACTTAAAAAAATAACGCCACCGCTATGATCTCCCTGCTCTAATTACTTGCAGGTCAGGAGGATTTTAGAGGCAGTCCTCCTGAAATGAGCTAGATATTTCCATGAGTGCAGATGTGAAACCCTAAACAAATTGTTATTATTAGAAATGTCAATATTTAGAAAACGTCAGAAGTCCGAAGCAGTTATTGTGAAGAAACGATTTAAAGATTTTTATGTGAAGACGTCACACAGAAGCCTGAACTAGAACGTTACCTGACGCTTCAGACGGAGGGGTGTTTTATTTTAAGTGTGACCTTAAAGGGAAAACAAAGAGCCAAAAGAGACAGCAAACAGCAGAAAATAGCAGCATCATAAAGACCAAAATATCTGAAGTCACAGACACGGACTTCAAGAAGTGCTTTGTGTCTTTGACTTTTATTTAAATTAGCTTACTTTTATTCCTTTTTTTAAACTCAGCCGCTGGCCCTTAAAGTACCCTTCCTACATGACGTGACAGGCTGCGGGCAAAGTGAGAAGGCAGAAGAGTCATTACAATAATCATGAACCCATATGGGACACTGACACGAATCAAGGAGTCTGGAACAATCGAGCAAGAAGAGGAGGAATTACTGGAGAGTAGTTTTAGAGCAGAGAGGAAGCAAACATTTGGGAGAAAGAGAGAGGAAACTGAGAAGCAATATTGTTTGTGGTAAAAAAAAAAAACACACACATGGGGGAAAGATAGACGAGGGAAGGGCTTGGTGAAGAATAAAATAAGAAAGGCCTCGAGCAATGTTTAGGCGGGGAAGTGAGATAGAAGAGAGATGCAAAGACCAAGGATGAAGCCAGGGGGCAAGGGAAGGGAAAAGGAGGCAGAGGAGACACACAGTGTGAGGAAGGAAGGAAGGAAGGACGGAAGGATATAGAAACTGAACGAAAATGAGGAAAATTTGGATGGCAGAAGAAATTGAAAAAGCTAAAACAAAAAGTACGATACATAGAAATGTAGTGTGTGCGCGGTGAACATGAAACACAGGAGAGAGGAGAGGGGCTGATGGAGAGAGAAACTGAGAGGGTTAGGAGGGCTGCTGCAGCCGCAGAGCTGGAGCAAGAGAACATGGGAACATGCTGGCTGTTCTGCCTGGCTGCATCTGCTCTGTCTTCAGGGAGAGCAGCTGAGGAGGACGAGAGGAAGAGGGTGAAGCAGAGGGGGAGAAATGGTTGCTGTGGGTTTGAATACAGAGCAGATATGGGAAGAGAGAGATTTGAGGAATGGATGGATGGAAGAACGATGAGCGAGAGAAGAGGAAATGCCTCATCGACGATGAACTGGCTGTTAGAGCCAAAAGTGGCCTTCTGAGAGTTAAGAGGGCGTGCAGAGAGAGACAAATGGGCAAAGATCAGGGGGGGGGGGGGGGGGCTGTGAAAATGGACAGAGACAGATCGAAAGACAAGTGGAAAAGGAAAAGGAGGATGAAGAGTGAAATGAGAGGAGGGTTGCAGGAGGCATTTCAGGAAAATCTGAGTCGTGAGACAGAAAAAAAAAGATAAAGCAAGCGGGACAGTAAGTCACGAGAGGAGGAGAGGAGGAGAGGAGGAGACGAAGAAAAAAATAAGGACAGGAGAGAGAATCGTGTCAGAGTGATTGTGAGACGGCGAGGCAGTAGCTCTGGGCAGGGTGAGAGGAAGTGATGCGTGCGCTAACAGGAAGGAGCAGATCTCGGCAGCACGCGCCAATCAAACACCAGTCCTCCCAGGCGCCCTCCTTGACCGCCAGCACAAACACAGATAGATAACTAACACGTGCACACACACACACACACACACACACACACACACACACATGCACGGAGACTTTGTGAAATAATGAGGGGGATCCTGCTCCAGCTTTGCTAACAGACAGTAAATACACCCGCACAAAAACACAGGACTAACTGGATCACACACACACACACACACACACTGGACACAAAGAGTTCAGTTGGCAGGCCCTCGGTGCCTTGACACGGTGTCCCAGCGATGTCTGGCTTGCTTCTCAAGACCGACTCAGCCACAGTCTCTGTCGCTTCATCCTCGCACGCGCAACCCATCGACCTATCGCTGTAAAGTGAGACGTCCATCCTCACTCACAGGAGTTCTAGAGTAAAGGAACTGGTATATGGGCCTGCATGTCAGGCAGCGTTACAGCACCATCATATAAGAGCCCCGTCTACAGATTTGTGGGTGCCGCCATCTAGCAAACCAACATAACTGCGGTGGCATCTCAGTGTTTGCTGCTGCCCACACACACAATTACATGAAGTTAGTCAATGTTCTCTACTTAATTTAGAATTGACATATTAGACATTGGTTGAGTTGAAGTGCTGGGTATTTTGAAGTTATTCTACAAATTATTTTCTTTTGTCTCGTGCATCTTGGTCTGTAATGATCACATGAAGCTCTTACCTGATTATGCTCACTAGAAGAGGATGTCTTGTACGAGATGATTTCATTAATCACCTGTCCTGTCCTTTAATCAACAACTACCTATCTACGACCGACTGAGCCACAGCTGCCCTTGGTGCATGGATCAGGTTCACATGTGCAGCCCACCTGGACAATGTCTGGAAATTCTTTTAGGAAAAGGGTCTTTACGGTGGTTTCAGTAAGTACTGTTTTTGCTTGTTCATCAAAATTCAACAAACTCAATATTCCATATTCATTAGTCCGTCCCTCTAGCACTGAACCTGTGATTGTTGGGGACTAAGATTTCAAATTCAATTTTCAGTCATAATGTTTTGAGGCTTTGTTGCCTGTGTTACACTTTACAAATCCACTGTGAGCGTATGGGACAAAGGCAGCTGAGATCTTTAGGAAAGGCGCAGCTGTCGGCTTCACTGAAAAAAAATCATACATTCTAGCATCCAGCTTTCCAGAGATTTTACAGCAAACATCCTCAGATGTTTGTTTGATTAGTAGTTAGGCCCTTGGCTGTGGCACCACAAATCAGGTCAGCTGCATTTTTCTCTCTCTAATTTAGCTTCTTCACTACATGGTGCGTTACCAACGACACATATGAGGACGATTCTCAGCAGCAGGTCAGAATTGAGGGAGGGATTTGCTATTACAGAGAGGTCTGTGAAGATAGTCTGCAGAGGCATGACCTCGGACTGGGGCGACAGTTCACCTTTGAGCATGACGATGACCTGAAGCATACAGCCAATACAATGCTGGAGAGTGGTCAGGCTGCCCTTGAATGGTCCTGCTAAGGCGAAGCATTTCAACACATATGTGAAGGAACCTGTAGGTGGCTGTTCTTCCCAATCAATCTGGAACACCTCGAGAGGATCAGAAAGAAGAGCTCTACACCTGCCATTTGTTGGACTCAGACCAGCATCTCCTCCGCCATTGTTGTTGACTAAGCTGAGGTTGTCCGTCCTGCACCGTCTTGATCCTAACTGTTTTCAACTTAGAACGCTGTGATCACAACGGACGCTGAGGGAGTTTTTTTTGCGCTCAGGGCTCTAAGCGCTGAAAACACTCGAGCACATTGGTTTTGTACTGAAAACGAGCGCTCCCGACTCAAAAAAGTGTGAGTTAAAATTAGATCTTTGTAAACATACTTGTGAGGATCAGACGCCAATAAACAACTTGTTCTTCACAAACTAGGAGGCTTAAAGTAACGATGTGTCTGGAGTAGTGTTGTAGAACTCAAAATTGGTCTTGGTCTCAAGACCGGTCTCGAGACCACTTTTTGAAGGTCTCGTCTCAAAATTGAAAGCATTTTTACTCTGCCTTGTGGTCTTGGTCTTTTCTCGGTCTCAAACCCTAAATGTCTCGGTCTGGTCTCGGAGCACTCTGGTATCAGGTCTGTCTTGGTCTTGGTCTTGGTCTAGTCTCAGTCTGGTCTCAGAGCACTCTGATCTTGGGCATGTCTTGGACTTGGTCTTGACTCGGTTTCCCCCTGCCTTGGCCTTGGTCTTGGTCTGGTCTCGGTCTAAAACCCTAAATGTCTCGGTCTGGTCTCGGGTATGTCTTGGTCTCGGTTGATGTGGTCTTGACTACAACACTAGTCTGGAGTTTCAGCTCATTCTGTGTCTTTGTGTCCCGCGGAGGTCGTGTGGAAGTTTTAAAGAATTATCTCATCCCGTTCATTGGTTTCAGATTTAATGGACTCAAAGTGTGTTTGAAAACATTACACATGAAAATATTCATTTTGCCCGCTGACCTCATTGAATCCTCTTATGTGACCTTCAGGGTGTTATATAGGCTTCAAACGGAGGGTCGTAATGCGCTGCATAAATAGCAAAGATTCAACCTGACATGCCCTTTAAAGCATCCCGACTCTTACTGTCTCCAGCCGGCACTTACACCACATACTGTTCACGTCATGAATATGAAGTAATCCCTGTCATTTATAAGCTTTTTCTGACCTAATTTAAAGTTTTAAATCTGCACACTTTTTTTAAACAATACATATTTTAGTCTCGCTTTAATTATCATCATTCAAGTCGTAAAATAAACAAAAGAACTGGGCCTTTCCTGTGCCATCCTGCCATCCTCTTGATCTTTAAAAGACTCTCGATGAATTATTAACCATTTTCGAGTGAGTTTTTCCGTTGTTGTTGCCGTGGTGACAGTGCAATTTAGGCTTCACACCTCTCCTCTGCAGTGGGCTATAAACACAAAGGACCTCATTCATAAAACGTCTCAATTCATGCTTTCAATCTGAAATCTTCTTGGGGTTAACGAGAGTGATCTGAAGCTCAGAGATGATTTTAATTAAAGCGATCATTTCCAAATCAAGAGAAGGCTTTACTGTTCTCTCTGATTTCTTTTTCATGTGTTGTTGCAAGAGGAGTATTTCAAAGGAGCTCACATCCTGGAATATTGTTTTGATATGTTTAGGATTTATCCAAATGTAGTGACCTATCAAAACCTGGGAACAAAGTCCAGCCTTGCCTTTGGAACAGTGCGGCATATCTGCAATTCATGTCTTATTTCTTTTGTCATCACGGTTGTGGAAATGATTGCTTGCTTGATGAAATCCAGGATAAAGTCAGAGAGCATGTTTTATAAATGAGGCCCCAGTGTGGCCTTACATAATTCCCAGGGACAGAGGGACAGCGGACATTAGACTGGAGCTCTTCTGCTGGACTGTGTATGCTTAGAGCTCACAGAGAGACAGCAGCAAGGTGACTTACGCTGAGGTATACTCAGACATACATCCAAATACACGTGCATGCACACTTCCCCCTATGAACCTACTGAACCTACTCCCCTTCCACCCGGACCTCCTCTGCTTTCCCTCGCGCATACAAAGACCAGAGAGCTCCACCTTCCATCTCCATGAAACACTCTCCTTATATAATCCTCGCCACTAGAGATCATTACAGAGGCTTTAAAGCTCCAATCCATCTCTGTAACTGCGTCTCCAGCCCCTGCCACTTTGTTTAGGGCAAGCTGAGCGATGTGGCACACACAAAAAAAATAACTTGGAAGCCTGTGCTACCGACCAAAGAAGAAAGGCACAAAAACCTGAGGGGGGGTAATCCCTCACAACTGGACCTTTTAGTTCACACTTCCCTTCAGACCAATTATGGTGAGGATTTTTTTAGACCGTTTGTTCCTCGGATGTTGTACAGAGCTGACAGCAAACAAAGACAGACAAAATAAAGGGCAGTGATTGTTCACCTCGACTCTACTTAACTAGAAAACAATGTCATGACTCTCCATTTTAAGTAAAAGGCATAGCCTTCAGTGTTGAAAAATGAAGGCAATGCAGAAGTGCAAAGAACTGCAGTTCCTCATGTGTCCACTTGAGGCTTGCTCCAAAAGACATCCAAAAAACACATTTCCAATTTAAAAAAAACTCTCAGACAGCTCAGCTGACAAATCCAAAATAATATCCTCGTTATGACATCAAACATTGACCTTTGTCATCGTCCTCTTCGGCTGTTTTTATTTACTTTAATATTCCGTAATAACTCATTTTTTCCGTGTTTAAGTTATTGTTGTACCCTTATGTCTTCCACAAGTTCCTTATTTTCTTTCACAATAAAAGCAGGGTTGTATCCAAATCGTATCAGCTCGTCAGGGTGCAGATGCATCCTATCTGAAAGTCCCTTAAAACAGCATAACATATACGTACTGTTCCAAACATACTTCCACTTTGCCTCTGTATTCTCTCAGTTTGTCTGTCAGCCGTTAGTTTTTCGACTTCAGATGAAGCTACAAGCCAAAAGCTCCATCAATAATCCTCGCCCTTGAGGGAGATGGCAGTAAGACCGACAGATGGACAGATGAGTCAGCTGCCTCTTCAATGGGAAAAAAATGATGAATGTCAGGAGGAAGTGGGAGAACCATTCATAACATTTGTGTATGGTTGACCTCAGAAATGAAGGTGAAATGAGTCCATATGGATTACTCATGCACGCTCAAGCTTTGCAGTCAATGCACACTTTAAACATCTGTGAGCACAGTTCACAAATGTTTGTCCAATTTGAGGACAAAAGGAGTCAATCGTGAGTAACAGATAAGATAAGTTTATGAATATGTTAGCATGTAAAATATGATATAGCATCTAGCAGGGACAAATCAGTGTTTTTCTGGAGAAACGTATGCTGGCCTTGCAGCTTCTTCTGAATCACTCTACAGGCCAACAGCAAGGACGATGCAGACCGTAGTCTGTCTGACTCTGATGTCAGTCACAGGGTACCTGCGTCTGCACATCCGGCAGATGGTGTGTGTGTGTGTGTGTGTGTGTGTGTGTGTGTGTGTGTGTGTGTGTGTGTGTGTGGGTTAAGGGGTTTTAGATGTGGGGTTATGTGCATGGATGCATTCACGAACATGTGCTGTCATCTGTTCGTCTGCGTACTTCTATCGCCTCAGGATTAAAATATTATTTTCATCATGTATATTTTACACGTTCACATTACATTCAAACTTTTAAATTTCCCATCACCCTGTATAATTTAGGACAGTGATGTTTGTATAGGATTCAGCTGGGTTCATTTTGAAGTCGCTGTTTATCAAAGGCTCTCACCATAAGATACACAAACAACATGAGAGAGTAAATCATGTGTGCGGTTGCAGACAGACCAAACGCTTGGATTCCTCGAACTGTTTAAACTGTATGAAAGTTGAACAAACAAGCACAAGGGGGGGAACGAAAGCTGCTTCCACTGTGGTCGTGACACCCCTGAAAAATTGTGAGAAATAATCAAAAAGAGTTAGGTTGATTTACTGCCATAGGCGGCCTTTGTTGCCACTAGTTCTTTGCCTTCTGCTTGGTGTGGCAGGGCCTTTAAAGGAGATCCACTTGTACAGTGTTTCTGAACATATATTTGGGTAACCTGAGTGCACCGACCAACAGAATGTGAAATAAATCCATACAGTCCTTTGTTTGTGGTCTGCATAAGTCTTACAACACAGAGAAAAATGCTCTGTTTCAAATGTGCTCTCCTTGTGATGTCACAGTGAGATTCTGGTAATAAAAATCCCCTCCCCTCCCCTGGTATCTCCACTCAGGGACTCCAACCCCAGCCTAGAACAAAACTTTTGCACAGGTCAGCCATTTTT